>NC_061510.1:84298443-84385914 GCF_022539505.1 Lolium rigidum
CGGGGCTCCGCGTGCAACATCCGCCGGCTGAGCGAGGGAAGTGAGCCTTGCGGTGTGGCCGTGACTAAGGAGGCGGCTCCGCGTGCCGAAGACTTCGCCGCCCTTGATGAACTCCGGCACCTGTCGCATAAGTTTGGTCATCGTATCGATGACTGTGGTTTTGGCCTTCTTCAGCGACAGGGCCGTGGCGATTCCGCGACAGGCTTCAAATAAAGAGTTGATTGAAATCCGCGCTTCTTCGTATGCCTCCGTCCTCTTAAGGTTTGAATCTTTTGTCCACTCAAAGCCAAGGCTTGCTGTGGAAGAAAGAGGTTCAGTTCCGTTAGAGAAAACTTATGAGATGGCCGGAGCAACGACACGGAAAAATGCTTACGGAAGATGAGTTTGTCAATGGCCTCCGCCTCCTCCTCCAGAATTCTGTTCTTGGATATCACGGAGAGCACGCGGCCTTGGCTTTTCTCCAGTTTGTCAATCAGCTCCGCCTTGTCGCGGGCATGCTTCTCGCAGAGCTCTTTCCTCGCCTCAATCTCCTTGCTAGAGGATTCTTGGATAAAGTTTTTAAGGGATTCATTTTCCGCCTCAAGCACCTTGACCTTGGCGGATAGCTCATTAAACGAGGAGTGCTTGGCAGTTTCTTCTGAAGGCAGAAAGTTGCACATATCATGCATCCTGAACAGCTATGTCAGCACAAAAAGTAAAAAGACCCGGATCTCGTACCTTCAAGGCGGGTCTCAAGCAGCTCGGATAGCCTTTTGGCTATTTTTCGCGTTCCGGCGCAGCCCCTCGATCTCCGCGATCTGCTCCAGCACGTGCACGCGCAGATCTTCGTGCAATTTCCGCGTGGTCTGTGAAGCAGCAAGGAGTTAGTCGGATATTAAAATCTTGGGGGCTAGCGAGGAATTTAAAGTCTTGGGATAAAAATTTTAACATTCCGCCTAAAAGTACATTTTGGGGAAAGCATCGGCTAATACATGTTCCACGGAACTATATCACCCAATGCTTGGGGGCTAGTATTACCTGCCGCACTTCCCTGTGCTTGGCGAAAAAATCCTTCGAGTTCTCCTCCGGGTCGGCGAGTTCACGCACCTCCTCCTCCGGTTTTCCCCATACCTTGTTCAGCATGGCGGAAACCTTCGCGTGACGTTCTGCAAGGGTAAGCTTTTGGAGGGACGGAGTTGGTTGGAGGTTGACTCGGGTCGCGTTGGAAACTTGGAGGAGCTTAGCCTTTTGCTCCTGTTCTTCTCCAGTTGGCCCCGCGAAAGCGGAGCTCGGCTGATCTGGCGGAGGAATGGGTGAGGAGGTCCCCTGGGCGGAGTCGCCATGATGAGCGGGGTCTTCAGGAAGGTCGTCAATGTTAATGATATCCTTGGGATCCGGCTTGGAGGCGGATGAAGCCTTAGGTGGAACTTCAACCTCAGGGGTAATGGGAAAAGAAGCCGGAGATGGCTTGGCTTTCTTCTTGGGGACCTTTGGGGCCTTGGGGGGCTGGCTTCCGGAGCTTCAGAAATGATATAAAAGCATAAGTACGAGTTTGAGCGAAAAACCAGAACTTGGATCTCGGAAGTAGACGCTTACCGGAAGGCTTGAAGAAATGCTTGGATGGCAGGTTGCCCCTTGTTGCTGGTATTAATCGGCGAGAGGCGCTTCTTTTCCGCCTCCGCTTTCCGAGTAGCCGCAATGCTGAGGCGCTTCGCGGGGCGTTTCGCTTGGGGGCTGGAAGGGGATGGCTTCTTCCTCTTCGCAGGACGTGGGGCTTCAGGAGCTTCCGCCTCCGACGCGGCTTCCGGATCCGCGTTACCGGTGGATGGGACTCGGAGGAGATTTCCGAGTTCATTTTCCCCGAGCGCCTCGAGCTAATGCAAAGTAAAACACTTAGACAAAATTTGAAGAAACACAATAGACCAAAGTCCAGACGACGTACCGCGGTTCCGGATCCTTCCGTGTGGATGTCTTTGTTGCATACGTGAACATGGAGTTCACGTGGGATTTTGAGGAGGAGCCGGATCCTCTTGTCAATGGCGTCGGCGGAGAGATTCTCCTTGGTGGCGCGCATTGGATCGTCGCGCCCTGTGTATTCAAACATCAAGCGGTCCCTGTGTTGCAACGGCTGGATCCGCTTGGTAAACCAGGAAAGAGTTAAATCCTTCCCCGTCAGCCCCTCCTCCGTGAGCTTGCAGATCCGCCTAAGAGCGCGGGTCAGCTGAGGCGAGTCGGAGAAGTGGGAGCAGTGCGTCCATGACGGAAGCTCGATGGCGGGGCAATTCTTGAAAGGTGGCAGCTTCTTCTCGCTCGCGGGGTCGGAAACGTCCTTCAAGTAGAAGAAACCCCCGGACCAATACCTCGCGGATTCGTGGCGGTCGGTGGGGGGGGTAGACGCGACCCGGGCGGAGGATGAAGGTGATGGATCCGCAAGTTGCCAACTCGGAAGTTTGGCGGATCTTCTCCTTCTTGACAGTAAAGAAATATTGGAACAGAGGAAGCTCTGGAGTTACCCGGAGGTGGCCTTCGCAGAGAGCAACGTGGTTGCTGATGGCGAGCACGCTATTCGGAGATATATTGTGAGGTTGGAGCCCATACGTCTTCAGAATCTCCCGGAAGAAGTCTGAAGGCGGAAATGAGAATCCGCGCTCCACTAGTGCCTTCGTCAGCACCATCTCGTTGTCCTTTGGAGCCGGAGCTGGTTCAAGTGGAACTGACCTCCAGCTTCCGGGTTGCAGGAAGCCCTCCGCCTCGAGGTTCTTCAGTTCCATTTCGGTGGTGGTACAGGGCCACCACTTTCCCTTAGCTTCAGAATCGCGCTTCCGAGCTTTTGATTTCTTGGCGGCCTCTTCCGCCTGCTGCTCCGTCTGACCCGCCTCGGAGGTTTTCTCCGGGTGAGCCGAGGTCCCCTCAGCCTCCTTGCCGGAATCCTTTGAAGGATCCAGCCTGACTGGAGCAAAGGGAGGAGGGGCGGAGGAGAGTGGCGTCGCCATGATTGGTTCCGAGTTCGGAGGCGGAGTCGTTGAAGACATCTGAAGAAAAAGGGTTTGGCGGAAACTTTCTTTAGCCGGATCTCACGTCATCTTCCCCAAGTTTATCCCTACCAACTACGGCGCGAAAGTGAAGCTCGAAGGTTTACCGTAATGGCGTGCGGTGGTCGGAGCTGCCGGCGACGAGTTTTCCGCGCGGTGGTTCGCCGGAGTTAAGAACACGAAGAACACTGCGGCGGTGGGCTTGCTCCGGCGATGCTCCGGTGACTTTTCCGGCAGGTTCCGGCACGGCAGAGGAGGAGCTCACGGGCGGCGCTCGGCAGAGAGATGAGTAGGGGGGTGAATGGGGTAAGGGGTCTCGACGGCTGATATTTATAGGCAGAGGGGATAAGATTCGTGTTCCGCATCCTGTGGTCGGAACGCAAGCGTCGCGCCGTTGGATGCGTGACACGTGTCCCAAACCCTAGCGGTAAAAATGGCAAGAGATAAGTTACCGCACAAATCGCGCGGAAATGGCGCCAAAATTGGCGGAACCGTTTGAGTCTTTTAAGATTCCGGGTACTTGCGTGAGGATAAGATGGTTCTCGTTCGCGAGCAGGGAGTAACCCGGAAATGTTCTTTGGAACGTCGATGGATGAAGTCCCGCAGGATGATAGCATTTTCCGGTTGTAAGTTGGAAAAAGAAGAAAATGCAAAGTTGGAGCTCTTCAAGTTTCTCCGCGTTACCAACGATGCCGGAAACCTAAGGTACAAGCATGGCGGAAACTACAGGGGAAACTCGGAGAACTCTGGGGGCTACTGTTGTGGGTATACTTCATGGGTGTACCATCGACAGTGCCTAGATCCGGCAAGCCCGGGTGGCCCACAGACGGTGATGAGGCATGTGGCCCATCGGGCGGCCCGAGTCTGTCGTTGATCATGAAGGAAGAAGTCTGGCCCAGGATCAGTAAGCCGGATCCGTACCGACATAGGAGTAACCCGGATCCACGGAGGCCCATGAGGGACCCGGGTCCAGGAAGACGTGTATGGAAGGCGGATCCGTGACGTGCACGGCAAGATATTGTACCGTAGCTAGGCTATCTGTAATCCGGCTAGGATTCTCCATGTAAACCCTAGATCCGTGCGCCTTTATAAGCCGGATCCTGGGGGCCCTAGAGGCACAACCACAACTCATTGTAACAACGCGAAAGCGCCCAGATAATACCAGACAAGCAGCAGTAGGCCCTGTCATCGTGCAGGTGTTCCGAAGCTGGGTAACTCGCGTACCACCGTCCCGTGTGCACTCCGCCCTATGGCCCCTACTTCTTCTCCCCCTCGTGAGGATCCCTCCTCCGGGGTACCGTCGATTAGGCAACGACATGCGGGTCCCATAAGCCAGCAGGTTCCTCAACGTTTCAAACGTGGCATGAGATCGAAAGAAAAAGGCAAGTGACCAAATATGAGGAGCCAAAAATAATTCAAGAAAAGAAAGTTTTATAGTACATAGAGGATGACATGCGGGTCCCATTTAGCAGCAGCGGTATCACCGTTTGAGAGGCGGCGGGGATCAAAAGAAAAAGGCAAGTGACCAAATATGAGGTGCCAAAAATAATTCAAGAAAAGAAAGTTTTATAGTACATAGAGGATGACATGCGGGTCCCATTTAGCAGCAGCGGTATCACCGTTTGAGAGGCGGCGGGGGATCGAAAGAAAAAGGCAAGTGACCAAATATGAGGTGCCAAAAAAACTCCAAGAAAAGAAAGTTGATTGCACATAGAGGATGACATGCGGGTCCCATTTAGCAGCAGCGGTCTCAACGTTTCCAAGGCGGCAAGGGATCAAAAGAAAAAAGGAAGTAGCCGGAAATCGGGGGTCAAAAAAATCCAAGAATAGAAAGAATTTTGGTTCATAGAGGATGACATGCGGGACCCATGAGTGCCAAAAATAATCCAAGAAAAGAAATTTTATTGTAATAGAGGATGACATGCGGGTCCCATTTTGCAGCAGCGGTCTCAACGTTTCCAAGGCGGCACAGGACCAAAAGAAAAATGAAGTAGCCAGAAATCAGGGGGTGAAAAAAATCCAAGAAGAAAGATTTCAATTGGGCTGCATCTGGACATCTTGGCCTTCGAACTATCCTGCTTGGCCTTTTGACTCGTACAATTTCAGCCCACTCCAAAACAGGAAAGTTCGGAATTTTCTAAAAAAAACAGGAAAGTCCTATGCTTCGCAAAAACAAAAAAAACAATGAGATTCAACATATAAGTTTGTTTATGTAAAAATAAAGATTTATTTTATCCGTTTGAAATAGCTCAGAGTGCAATACACTGTTTATTGTCTGCAAAATAATCAAGATATGACATGTTTGTTGTACGGGGAGGCTGACATCGGGGATCCATGAGCCAGCAGCGTCGTCAACGTTTTAAAGGCGGCAGGGGATGGAAAGAAAAAATAAACTAAAAATCTATTGGTAAAAAATCCAAGAAAAGAAACATTTTCGTTCTAAGAGGATGACATGCGGGACCCATGAGGCAGCAGCATCCTCAGCGTTTATTGTTCATAGAGGCTGACATGTGGGACCCGTGAGCCGACGGCGTCCTCAACGTTTTAAAGGCTGCGGGAGATCGAAAGAAAAAATAAGCCAAAAATCGTTTGGTCAACAAAATCCAAGAAAAGAAACATTTACCGTTACGAGAGGATGACATGCGGGACCCATGAGGCAGCGAGCATCCTCGGCGATTTCAAGGCGGCAGGGGATCAAAAGAAAAAAAAGGAAATATCCAGAAATTGATTAGGGGTTCAAAATAAATCCATCAAAGGAAACTTTTATTGTTCATAGAGGATGACATGTGGGACCGACCTGCCAACAACATCCTCATCGTTTCAGAGGGGGCAGGAGATCAAAAGAAAAAAGGCAAATAGCCAGAAATTAGGGGTCAAAAATAATTCCAAGAAAGAAAACTTTTATTGTCGTAGAGGATGACATGCGGGACCCATGAGCCAGCAGCTTAGTCAACGTTTCAAAGGCGGCATGAGATCGAAAGAAAAAGGCAAGTGACCAAATATCAGGTGCCAAAAAAATCCAAGAAAAGAAAGTTTTATTGTACATAGAGGATGACATGCGGGTCCCATGAGCCAGCAGGTTCCTCAACGTTTCAAACGTGGCATGAGATCAAAAGAAAAAGGCAAGTGACGAAATATCAGGATCCAAAAATAATTCAAGAAAAGAAACTTGATTGTACATAGAGGTTGACATGTGGGACCTATGAGCCAGCAGAGTCCTCAACGTTTCAAAGGCGGCAGGGGATCAAAAGAAAAAGGAAATAGCCAAAAATCAGAGGGTGAAAAAAACCCAAGAAAATGAACTTTTATAGTACATAGAGGATGACATGCGGGTCCCATGACCCTGCAGGTTCCTCAACGTTTCAAACGTGGCATGAGATCGAAAGAAAAAGGCAAGTGACCAAATATCGGGATCCAAAAATAATTCAAGAAAAGAAAGTTTTATAGTACATAGAGGATGACATGCGGGTCCCATGAGTCAGCAGCTTACTCAACGTTTCCAAGGCGGCAGGGGATCAAAAGAAAAAGGAAATAGCAAAAAATCAGAGGGTGAAAAAAAATCCAAGAAAATAAACTTTTATAGCACATAGAGGATGACATGCGGGTCCAATGAGCCATCAGGTTCCTCAACGTTTCAAACGTGGCATGAGATCGAAATAAAAAGGCAAGTGACCAAATATGAGGAGCCAAAAATAATTCAAGAAAAGAAAGTTTTATAGTACATAGAGGATGACATGCGGGTCCCATTTAGCAGCAGCGGTATCACCGTTTGAGAGGCTGCACGGGATCGAAAGAAAAAGGCAAGTGACCAAATATGTGGAGCCAAAAAAAATTCAAGAAAATAAAGTTTTATAGTACATAGAGGATGACATGCGGGTCCCATTTAGCAGCAGCGGTATCACCGTTTGAGAGGCGGCAGGGGATCGAAAGAAAAAGGCAAGTGACCAAATATCAGGAGCCAAAAATAATTCAAGAAAAGAAAGTTTTATAGTACATAGAGGATGACATGCGGGTCCCATTTAGCGACAGCGGTATCACCGTTTGAGAGGCGGCGGGGGATCGAAAGAAAAAGGCAAGTGACCAAATATGAGGTGCCAAAAAAAACTCCAAGAAAAGAAAGTTGATTTCACATAGAGGATGACATGCGGGTCCCATTTAGCAGACGGCGGTCTCAACGTTTCCAAGGCGGCAAGGGATCAAAAGAAAAAGGAAGTAGCCGGAAATCAGGGGGTCAAAAAAAATCCAAGAATAGAAAGAATTTTGGTTCATAGAGGATGACATGCGGGACCCATGATCCTGCATCGTAAACGGCTCGATCGGAGAGCGTTGAACGAGATGGCACGATCGAGAAAAAAAACAATGCCAGAGAGGCTACCATCTGGGCCCTACATCCCTCGGCGGTGCGGATTTGCGTTGACTCGGCCGGCGAACCCGAGATTTCGAGATGCACCACGTCCCGGGACACCATGCGCCATGTTTTGGCCGTTTTCGTCGGGCTAGGTGGCCTCAAAAACGAAAAAAAAACGTTCTGACATGCACAACGGAGAGACCAAAAATCGTCGGCCATGGTACACCTGCAACCACGGCGCGACTTCAACTTGGTCGGCCATGGCAACTTTTCTTGTAGTGTAGTTCAACCTTCGCAATGAACATTAAAGATAAAGCTAAGAACATATGTTTTCATACGAAACAGCGGAGCGTGTCTCTCTCCCACACAAAGAATGCTAGGATCCGATTTATTCAAACAAAAACAAAAACAAAAACAAACAGACGCTCCAAGTAAAGCACATAAGATGTGACGGAATAAAAATATAGTTTCACTAGAGGAACCTGATAATGTTGTCGATGAAGAAGGGGATGCCTTGGGCATCCCCAAGCTTAGACCGCTTGGGTCTTCTTAAAATATTCAGGGATGAACCACGGGGGCATCCCCAAGCTTTGACTTTTCACTCTTCTTGATCATATTGTATCATCCTCCTCTCTTGACCCTTGAAAACTTCCTCCACACCAAACTCGAAACAAACTCATTAGAGGGTCAGTGCATAATTCATATATTCAGAGGTGACATAATCATTCTTAATACTTCTGGACATTGCACAAAGCTACTGAAAGTTAATGGAACAAAGAAATCCATCAAACATAGCAAACAGGCAATGCGAAATAAAAGGCAGAATCTATCAAAACAGAACAGTGCGTAAAGACGAATTTTAAAGTGGCACCAGACTTGCTCAGATGAAAATACCCAAATTGAATGAAAGTTGCGTACATATCTGAGGATCACGCACGTAAATTGGCAGATTTTTCTGAGTTACCTATAGAGAATTCTGCCCAGATTCGTGACAGCAAGAAATCTGTTCCTGCGCAGTAATCCAAATCTAGTATTGACTTTGATATCAAAGACTTTACTTGGCACAACAATGCAATAAAATAAAGATAAGGAGAGGTTGCTACAGTAGTAAACAACTTCCAAGAATCAAATATAAAACAAAGTACTATAGTAAAATCATGGGTTGTCTCCCATAAGCGCTTTTCTTTAACGCCTTTCAGCTAGGCGCAGAAAGTGTGTATCAAGTATTATCAAGAGACGAAGCATTGACATCAAAAAATTTCTCACAAACAAGACTTGTTGCAGAGGGTACCTTAGATGCTCCATTATCTAAATTTCCCATAGTGGCACTAAGGGTTTTATCAATTTTAGGCTTATAATTCTTTGGCTTAGGCACCTTAGAGACATACATGAATTTTTGCTCCTTGCCCACATAAGCTTTCTCCTTAAATTTAAGAGAAGAAAAAGTTGAACCCAATTTTCCCATAGCTTCTTCAAGTTTACCAATTCTATGGGTTTGATTATCATGGATAGCACAAGTTTCTAAAATAGCAATTCTTTCATTAATTTCTCCTAAGGATTTATCAAGTTTATCAGTATTATCAAGTAATACCCCCAGTTTAGTCTCAACACTTGGAAGATTTTTCTCTATGGCTTCCAACTTTTTCATGACGTCCTCAAGAGAGATTTCAATTTTAGTTTCATTAGCAGGTGGTATTCCAACTAGACTCTCAATAATGCAACTAGCTTTTAAAGCAGGAGTACCTAGGAAATTACCCCCCGAAAGAGTATCAAGAACATACCTATTCTAACTAGATATACCAACATAAAAGTTCCTAAGTAGGATAATAGTGGAGTGTTTCTTAGTGCACCTATGATGAGCATCACTAATTCTATACCAAGCATCTTTAAAACTTTCTCCACTTTGTTGTTTAAACGAACGAACTTCAACTTCAGGATTACTCATTTTAGCAGTAGTAAATAAAGCAAACTAGATAAAGTGAATGCAAGTAACTAATTTTTTTTGTGTTTTTTAATATAGAGAACGCAAACAAGATAGTAAATAAAGTAAAACTAGCAACTAATTTTTTTTGTGTTTTGTTTTAGTGCAGTAAACAAAGTAATAAACAAAGTAAAGCAAGACAAAAACAAAGTAAAGAGATTGGAAGTGGAGACTCCCCTTGCAGCGTGTCTTGATCTCCCGGCAACGGCGCCAGAAAAAGTGCTTCTGGCGTGCAGTTGATGTGGGAGATAGAAATCTTTGTGGTGTAAGTTTTCTTCAGGTCCCCGGCAACGGCGCCAGAAAAAGTGCTTGATGCGTGCAATTAACACACGTCCGTTGGGAACCCCAAGAGGAAGGTGTGATGCAGACAGTAGCAAGTTTTCCCTCAGAAAGAAACCAAGGTTTATCGAACCAGAAGGAGCCAAGAAGCACGTTGAAGGTTGATGGCGGCGAAGTGTAGTGCGGCGCAACACCAGGGATTCCGGCGCCAACGTGGAACCTGCACAACACAACCAAAGTACTCTGCCCCAACGTAACAGTGAGGTTGTCAATCTCACCGGCTTGCTGTGAACAAAGGATTAACCGTATTGTGTGGAAGATGATTGTTTGCGAAGAACAGTAAAGAACAAGTATTGCGGTAGATTGTATTTCAGATGTAAAGAATAGGACCGGGGTCCACAGTTCACTAGTGGTGTCTCTCCCATAAGATAAATAGCATGTTGGGTGAACGAATTACAGTTGGGCAATTGACAAATAAAGAAGGCATAACAACGCACATAGATATATCATGATGAGTACTATGAGATTTAATCAGGGCATTACGACAAAGTACATAGACCGCCATCCAGCATGCATCTATGCCTAAAAAGTCCACCTTCAGGTTATCATCCGAACCCCCTCCAGTATTACGTTGTAAACAACAAACAATTGCATTAAGTATGGTGCGTAATGTAATCAACACAAATATCCTTAGACAAAGCATCGGTGTTTTATCCCTAGTGGCAACAGCACATCCACAACCTTAGAACTTTACGTCACTGTCCCAGATTTAATGGAGGCATGAACCCACTATCGAGCATAAATACTCCCTCTTGGAGTCACAAGTATCAACTTGGCCAGAGCCTCTACTAGCAACGGAGAGCATGCAAGAACATAAATAACATATATGATAGATTGATAATCAACTTGACATAGTATTCAATATCCATCGGATCCCAACAAACACAACATGAAGCATTACAAATAGATGATCTTGATCATGATAGGCAGCTCACAAGATTGAACATGATAGCACAATGAGGAGAAGACGACCATCTAGCTACTGCTATGGACCCATAGTCCAGGGGTGAACTACTCACACATCGATCCGGAGGCGATCATGGCGATGAAGAGACCTCCGGGAGATGATTCCCCTCTCCGGCAGGGTGCCGGAGGCGATCTCCTGAATCCCTCGAGATGGGATTGGCGGCGGCGGCGTCTCTGGAAGGTTTTCCGTATCGTGGCTCTCGATGCGGGGGTTTCGCGACGGAGGCTTTAAGTAGGCGGAAGGGCGGAGTCGGGAGAGTCACGGGGCCCCACACGCTAGGGCCGCGCGGGCCCCCTCTAGGCCGCGCCGCCCTAGTGTGGCGGCGCCCGTGGCCCCACTTCGTCCCCCTCCGGTCTTCCGGAAGCTTCGTGGAAAAATAGGCCCTCGGGCGTTGATTTCGTCCAATTCCGAGAATATTTCCTTACTAGGATTTCGAAACCAAAAACAGCAGAAAACGACAGCGGCTCTTCGGCATCTCGTCAATAGGTTAGTGCCGGAAAATGCATAATAACGACATATAATGTGTATAAAACATGTGAGTATCATCATAAAAGTAGCATGGAACATAAGAAATTATAGATACGTTTGGGACATATCAAGCACCAACCGTCAAGCCAACTAGGAGGTCTCGCACCAAGAGTAACAAGCTCACGGTCTCTCACTCGAACTAATCGTGGTGGAGAGCTCAACACTATGCAATGATGCAAATCAAGAACACTAGAGGTGTTCAAGTACTTCACACTCAAATCTCACCCAAGCAACAAATGCTAAGATGAGATTGGAGAGGAAGAACAATGGGGAAAGTCAACAAAAGACTCCAAGATCTAGATCCCAAGAGTTCCCCTCACTTAGAGGAGAAATTGATTGGTGGGGATTGTAGATCTAGATCTCCTCTCTCAAATCCTCAAGAATTGGAAGAATCATGGGAGGAATCAAGGGGGAAGCAAGTTCTTCAAATAGCAACAATGGAGGTGAAGAAGGGGAAGAACTAACTCAGCTCAAGGTGGAAGAAGCCTATTTATAGCTAAGGGGGGAAAATAACCGTTGGGGGAAAAGATAGAAAAAAAAACTGCACAGGAAAAATCGGCCCAGCCGGCCCACAGGCCGGCTGACCGGATAAAATGCTGAGGAGACCAGCTGGGCGTCCGGTCGGGCCGGCCCACTGGCCGGGCGGGGCAGCAAGCGCGCTGAGCGGCAGATAAGCAAGGAGAAGGCGGCGCGAGGTGGGCCGCGCGGGGCGGAGCGGCCCAGCCGGCAGGGAGGCCGGTCAGGTCGGGGCCAGCGCTGGGCGGGCCGGCGGCTGCCTGGCCCTTGGCCGGACCAGACCGGATGGGCCTCAGTAGGCTGTCCGGCTGGCATCAGCGCCCGGGCCGGTCTCGGCCGGGTGGTTCGGCGTGTGGGCCGGCAGGCCGGTCGGTCGGCCGGCTGCCCCTCCCCTTTTCATTTTCTTTTTATTCTTTTCTCCTTTTTCCTTTTTCTTTAATAGCGAATGCTCCCGAACTCCGATTCGAATGAAACCAGTTTTGTTTGAAAGATAACAACAAATGCTATCCTATAGAAAGTGAAAAACACACAAATCAGTAGGAGGGGATTTTATCATGAATATAAAAGGTAGAACCTTATATCATGAATAACCGGTAAAATCACCCAACCTCGAAAACGCAATAGAAGATGCATGCGGATTCCGTTTTCGATGAACTTGGGCTTGTTGTAAAGCTAGCAACAAGCTCAAGAACCTCACACAGAGAAACACCAAGAAGAAATAGGGATATGCAAAGTATGCAAAGGATTGAGCTCCCTAAGACGATGTGATCAAGTTACCCAACCGAAAGCCCCTCTTAATAGTGCGGCTATCTATCCTATAATCCGGTCTCCCATCAACCACCTTGAGACCGGTAAAAGGAAAATCTAGCAAGGCCATACCTTTTCCTTGCGCATCCCGCTTGATCTTGATGATAGCTCTTCAGGCTCCACACAAGCCGGAATGCCTCAACTTGATCATCGTTGCTTTGTGAAGACTCACAAATGCTCCCCCATACACCATGATGGGAAAGCTCCATTGATGCACATCTTCACATGTCCATTATCGCCACATGGACGGCAAGCTTAAAGAATGTGATCCACTTGAGATGGTCATCTTGAACTTGCACGACTCAACCTTGTATCTTCTCATACTCTATCGTACTATCTTGAGGTGTATAAAGAATTCTTCACTTGGAATCAAGCTCTCAAGATCTTGGTCATTCATTGCTTATCACATAGGATAGAGCATGGCTAATATTGAGTTCCACATAAGAACTCCATCTTCATTTCTTCTTCTTGATCATATCACATATATATCTTCAAATCGATGATCTTGATGCCAATACACAAGGTATATCTTTATCTTCATGGCATCCATACTCGAATCCAACACATGGAGTACAAGTAGTACCTATGGAATATTCCTTCATATAAACTCAATGAAAACATTAGTCCATAGGGGTTGTCATTAATTACCAAAACCACACATAGGGGCAATATACCCTTACAGCACCGCTACCAGAGGAGGACACCTCAGCGAGCAGCACCGCGACATCGGCCGCAATCTGCTCCGCAGTCTTCATCGACATCTGGACTTCGCCCGCACCCTCGAGCTCGTCCTCGGCCGGAACAATGGCGGTAATGACCTCTCATTCTCATCTTCGTACTTGTTCTGGCAGAACATGCCATTCTCGGCATTTCCGACGACATGCACATTAGATCTGGTAGGGTTTCCGGTAGGATAGCGGTCGGATTGACGTTTGCAAGGTGTTCGTCCCCATTTCTTGATGTTCTTGTCCAGTTCTTGCTTTTGACGGTCTCGACTAGCTTAGATCTGTTACTATAGTATCGGATTGCGTAGATCCTTCCTAGATCAGGCTTTGGATTGCTGAAACTGACAGATATTACTGTGCATGCAAAGAGGGGAAGGGTTATTTGTGTTGGGGTTTAGCATGTTGAGATTGCTGTGTGGAATGAGTCGCGGTAGTTTGTTGTAGATTGTGTAGTTTCTGATTGAACTTGGCCGATGATTGTAACTGGTAATCATAGTGTGAGGAGATGATTGATCAGAACCTATGGCATGACTGAATATCACCATGCCATTTGTTCAGGTCAAACACCTCCTCCATATGTGCTCATTCTATGAGGCCTATGCTACGTTGCTTTCCATGTTTGTACTTTTTCAGTTGTTCAATGGCCAATTATTTAACTATGGCACAACGGAAGGCAGGGTGCTACCCTCAAACTTAGTCGTGTGTGCCATATAACTTGCACACTAGACTTAGTTTGCGAGCAGTCCCTTTGTCTGCCGTGTGATTCTACATATATGAGGCCTCGTTTTGGTTTGTCTATTGCATTGGCCAATGATTCAACAATGGCATGCTGGAAGGCAAGGTGCTGCCGTGTGATCCAATGTATGAGGCATCACATGTTTCTAATGTTCGTTTTCATCTATATACTTGTGAGCAGGCACACCTCTAATGGCATGTGTTCTTGTGGCAGACTGAGAAGCTCGAGCTTGGGTCACCTGAGACCCCCGACGAGGGACCGTCCAAGAAGCGAAGGGCGGCTAACGTCGGCCACTTCCAGCCAGATGTAGGGCCGGACCAGTTCATGCGCATCGTCTTCAAGCCAACCTTCAACCGGCTACAGGCTGCTACTGGAGGATGCGCCAGACGTAGGGCCGGACCAGTTCATGCGCATGCGCCTCGTGATTTCGTCAGGTGGTTCGGAGAAATCCCTTTGAACATCATCGTCACCACCAACACAGGCTGCTACTGGAGGATGACTACGGTGAGAGAAGGCGATGACGCATACATCGAACAGGGGTGGGCGACCTTCGCCGTCGCTCATCAGCTACAGATAGGCCAGTTCGTCGTCTTCAAGAAGGTGTCCGCCTTCCAGTACAATGTGGTCATCTTTGACTACACCTGCAATGAGGTGATGACCATGTGATGTTACCATGGCGACGCGACCAGGTGTGTCGTCTTCCAAAGTCATGTCTGAAGCTCCTGGTATGTGTGTACTTGCTGTTCCAGTCGTCTTGTTGAACTATGATCGTCTATGGTGTGTCCGGAACTATGATCGTCTATGGTGTGTCCGGAACTATGATCATCCTGTGTCCTGAACTATGATCGCTCTGTGTCGTGAATAATGATCGTCCTGTGTCGTGAACTATGAACGTGTTTGAACTATTATCACTGCTAAGTTTGTCTGAACTGTGAACTATGTTCTTCCTTGTGTTGATGATTGCTGATAACCTCACCACCGAAGGTAAGAGGTAAGCAGAAGCAATTTCTGGGTTGCAATCAAACAACATTGGCGCCGTTATGGGCTGCTAGGAGGCCTGAAAACCGACCTACCAAACGGGCAGAGCCCAAATCTTCACGGGGCTGAAAAAACTCTATGCAGGCCACCAAACAACGTGGCTTTTATGGCCCATGGCCCGATCTGCGATGCGCAGGGGACTCCTCCCACTGCGCCAGTGGTGCAGGAAAGTGATGCAAGCTACCAAACGCGCTCTTTGCATCTCAGTTGTGTACTGGGTTGGCACTAGTCTGAAGAAATCACGCACACGCTACGCGCGGAGATTTACACAAAAATAACCCTTTTCTGAAACTATAGCACAGACTGACCCTCCGGCCAAACTATTTCACCCATCTAACCCTTTTGTGTGGCGCCCCACACATGGGCGCCACACATCACTGTGTGGCGCCCGTGCGGGCGGCGCCACTCTCCCATCCGACGTGGAGTCCTCGACGTTGAGGTGTGCACCGATCTGACGTGGCAGGATGTCTGGCGCCGCTCCCATCGGCGCCACACGGTGAAACTGTGGCGCCGCTCAGAAGGGCGCCACACATCCACTTATGTTTGCACAAACCATACTGTAAGACAATTCTCCTGGGACTTAGACGTTTTGGGGAGCCTGTTTGTGTGGCGCCGATGCCACGGGCGCCACACTTCACAGTGTGGCGCCGATGCCACCGGCGCCACACAAACAGCCTCGCCAAAATGGCTAAGGACTAAGCGTCCGGAGCCCCTGGATGTTTTTGACATATAAATTGACATGTGTGGCGCCCGTGGCATCGGCGCCGCACAGTGAAGTGTGGCGCCCATGAAAAGGGCGCCACACGTTGACTTGTGTTAAACCCATGAAAATTCTTGCCTTATTTAAACAGTTTTCAACACAACAATAGCAATTTCAATAGCAATTTCTTACACACATCATACACATAGCACACATCATAGCTCACATCATAGCACATAGATGCAAACAACACGTAGCAATAGAGACATGGTTCGAAATGACATAGTGACGTGGGCATTACCCTTCGGGTAACCGACGTTGCCCTATTCTGTATTGACCAGTTGGAGGCCCATGAAGGCACTTGGAGGCAAGGCGGCCCATTGATACGTCCAATTTGCATCACTATTTTATATCATAATTTGCTGTTATTCATTGATATATTTCATATTGGGACACAATACTTATGTTATTTCATCTATTTTGCATGTTTCATCATTATTGGGGGATCAAGCACCGGAGCCAGGATTATGCGGGAAAAAGCACCGTCAGAACGCAATATTTCGGAAGATCAACTGTGGAAGGAAATTATACCAAAAATCCTATTTTTCAAGATGACGAAGGAAGCCAGAAGGAGGAGCCAGGAGGACCCAGGGTGGGCCCACACCCTAGGGCGGTGCGGCCCATGCCCTGGCCGCGCCGCCATGTGGTTTGGGGGGCCCACGGCCCCTTTCGCCTCCTTTTCTTCGCGAAATGCTTCGTCCCGAAAACCTAAGCCACAGAGGGTACCTCGTGAAGAGTTACAGCCGCCTCGCGGGGTGGAGAAGACCGAGAGAGAAAGAGCTCTCCGGCGGGCGGGAATCCGCCGGGGAAATTCCCCTCCGGGAGGGGAAATCGACGCCATCGTCACCGTCATCGAGCTGGACATCATCGCCATCACCATCATCATCATCTCCACCATCATCACCGCCGTCTCCACCGCTGGACACCGTCACCGCCGTAGCAATTTGGGTTTGATCTTGATTGTTTGATAGGGAAACTCTCCCGGTATCGATCTCTACTTGTTGTTGATGCTATTGAGTGAAACCATTGAACCAAGTTTATGTTCAGATTGTTATTCATCATCATATCACCTCTGATCATGTTCCATATGATGTCTCGTGAGTAGTTCGTTTAGTTCTTGAGGACATGGGTGAAGTCTAAATGTTAGTAGTGAACTATGGTTGAGTAATATTCAATGGTGTGATATTTAAGTTGTGGTGTTATTCTTCTAGTGGTGTCATGTGAACGTCGACTACATGACACTTCACCATTTATGGGCCTAGGGGAATGCATCTTGTATTCGTTTGCTAATTGCGGGGTTGCCGGAGTGACGAAACCTAAACCCCGTTGGTATATCGATGCGAGGAGGGATAGCGAGGATCTCGAGTTTAAGGCTGTGGTTAGATTTATTCTTAATTACTTTCTTGTAGTTGCGGATGCTTGCAAGGGGTATAATCACAAGTATGTATTAGTCCTAGGAAGGGCGGTACATTAGCATAGGTTCACCCACACAACACTTATCATAACAATGAAGATTATTTAGCCGTATGTAGCGAAAGCACTAGACTAAAATCCCGTGTGTCCTCGAGAATGTTTGGTCATTATAAGTAAACAAACCGGCTTGTCCTTTGTGCTAAAAAGGATTGGGCCACTCGCTGCAATTGTTACTCTCGCACTTTATTTACTCGTACTTTATTCAACTGTTACATCAAAACCCCCTGAATACTTGTCTGTGAGCATTTACAGTGAATCCTTCATCGAAACTGCTTGTCAACACCTTCTGCTCCTCGTTGGGATCGACATTCTTACTTATCGAAGATACTACGATACACCCCCTATACTTGTGGGTCATCAAGACTATTTTACGGCGCCGTTGCCGGGAGTGAAGCGCTATTGGTAAGTGGAATTGGTAAGGAAAACCTTTACTTGTTGGTGCTGATTTTAGTTCGCACTTGCTGCTATAAGTCATTATGGAGAGATCTTCTCTTCAATTTTTATTTGGGAAATCTACTACTACTGCAACGGTAGTGGATGAGGCGCCAGGTGAGGAAGTGATACCATATAAAATACCTATGAAAATTATTGAACGTGTTATGGATAACCGCTATGAAGGGGATGGAACTGTCCATCCTGGTGATCATTTACTGTTTTTGCATGAATTATGCGGGTTATTCAAGTGTGCAGGTATTGCTATGGATGAAGTGAGGAAGAAACTATTCTCTTTATCGCTGTCTGGTAAAGCGGCGCATTGGTATAAATTACTGGATAATGGGGATTCTCTTGAATGGAATGATATTGTGCCCTGGTTTTATTCTAAGTTCTATCCTCCAAGTGAAATTCATAAGGATCGGAATCGCATATATAATTTTTGGCCTCATGATGGAGAGAGTATCGCCCAAGCTTGGGGGAGATTGAAGTCTTTAATGCTCAAATGCCCCATTCATGAGCTTCCTGGTAATGTTATTATTGATAATTTCTATGCAAGACTTTCTTTTCAAGACAAGACCTTGCTTGGATACTTCTTGTTCTGGATCATTTACATGCAACACGGAAGAGTTTAAAAGGGACCTTCTTGATCGGATCCAAGAAAATACTTGAAGGTTGGGAGAACGACAAGGATAGAGAATCGGGTATAATTTATGATTATAAATGCATTGAAGCTTTTATGGATACTCGATAAATTTCGTAATATGAGTGCTACATATGGTCTTGATTCTCAAGTTGCTGTAAATCTTTATAAAGCTTTTGCCTCTCATTATGAATTGCCAAAGAAGAATTTTGATAAGTATCATGAACCGTATAAAGATAAAATTGATTCATCTATTAATAAATGCGTTGTAGTTGAAACTGCTGATCATGTTATTCCTGAAGCTTATATTGAAAAAACTCCTTTCCCTGCTAAAATGAAGGAGTACTCTGTTATAAATAGTGCAGTTCATAAAAGTGAAAAGAAACCTGTAGAACCTGAAGAACAAATAAAAGTTGAACCTGCTGTTGCAATAGTTAAAGATCTTGTGACTGAAAATTTGGAGGATGGTCATATTATTTTCTGTGAAGATGCTTCTAATATTGTTTCACATCCTAATAAACCCAAACAAGCTAGTGTCCCTATGCTATCTGTTAGAATTGGTGATCATTGCTATTATGGATTATGTGATATTGGTGCAAGTGTTAGTGCTATTCCTTATGAGCTTTACACGGAGATTATGCATGAAATTGATTCTTGTGAACTTGAAGAAATTGATGTGGTTATTCAGCTGGCTAATAGAGAAACTATTTCTCCAATTGGTATTGTTCGAGATGTGGAAGTTTTATGCGGTAAGATTAAATATCCTGCTGACTTTTTGGTACTTGGTTCTGCTGCTAGTGATTATTGTCCTATTATTTTTGGTAGGCCTTTTCTAAATACTTGTGGAGCTATTATAGATTGCAAGAAAGAGAAAATTTTGACTAAATTTTCTGGTGAATCTTATGAGTTTAACTTCTCTAAATTTACTAAAACTCCTTATAAAGCTGATTTGCCTAGTAATGATTTTAAAATGGAACAGTGTGCATCTATTGTTCTTGTTCCTAACAATCCTTTGCAGCAACATTTGGAGGATAGCGAGAGTGAAGTTTTTAGGAAAGAAAGAGATGAGCTCGAGGAAATTTTTCTTCGCCAACCTATTCTCAAGCATGATTTACCGGTGGAAGACTTGGGTACAACACCGCCACCAAAGGAAGATCCTGTTTTTGATTTAAAGCCTTTGCTCGATAATCTTAAATATGCTCATATTGATGATAAGAAAATATATCCTGTTATTATTAGTTCTAAGCTTTCAGGGATTGAGGAAGAAAGGTTATTGGAAATATTGAAGAAGCACCGAGGAGCTATTGGCTATACTCTTGATGATTTGAAAGGGATTTCTCCTTCTATTTGCCAACATGCTATTAATATGGAAGATGATGCAAAGCTTGTTGTTGAACATCAGCATCGTCTAATTCCGAAGATGAAGGAAGTGGTAAGGAATGAGGTATTACGACTTCTTGAAGCTGGTATTATATATCCTATTGCTGATAGTAGATGGGTTAGTCCTGTGCATTGCGTTCCCAAGAAGGGAGGAATGACTGTTGTGCCTAATGATAATGATGAGCTCATCCCTCAAAGAGTAGTTGTAGGGTATAGAATGTGCATTGATTTTCGAAAAGTTAATAAAGTTACTACGAAAGATCATTACCCTTTACCATTTATTGATCAAATGCTAGAAAGATTGTCTAAAAATACTTATTTTTGCTTTCTTGATGGTTATTCTGGGTTTTCACAAATTGCTGTTAAAACTAAAGATCAAGAGAAAACCACTTTTACTTGTCCCTATGGAACTTATGCTTATAGGCGTATGCCTTTTGGTTTATGTAATGCTCCTGCTACTTTTCAAAGATGCATGTCTGCTATTTTTCATGGCTTTTGTGAGAGTATTGTGGAAGTATTCATGGATGATTTTTCCGTCTATGGGAATTCTTTTGATAGTTGCTTGCGAAACCTTGATAAAGTTTTGCGAGAGATGTGAAGAAACTAACCTTGTTCTTAATTGGGAGAAATGCCACTTTATGGTTAATGAAGGAATTGTATTGGGACATAAAATTTCGAGAGAGGTATTGAAGTTGATAGAGCTAAAGTTGAAGCAATTGAGAAGATGCCCTATCCGAGGGATGTTAAAGGTATTCGTAGTGTTCTTGGTCATGCTTGGGTTTTATAGGAGATTTATTAAAGATTTCTCCAAGATTTCAAAGCCTCTTACTAATCTTCTTCAAAAAGACGTACCTTTTGTTTTTGATGATGATTGTAAGGAAGCTTTTGAAACTCTAAAGAAAGCCTTAACAACTTGCTCCTGTAGTTGAACCTCCTGATTGGAATTTGCCTTTTGAAATTATGTGTGATGCTAGTGATTTTGCTATAGGCGCTGTTCTTGGACAGCGAGTAGATAAAAAACTGAATGTTATTCATTATGCTAGTAAAACTCTTGATGCTGCTCAAAGAAATTATGCTACAACTGAAAAAGAATTATTACTGTAGTCTTTGCTTGCGATAAATTTAGATCTTATATTGTTGATTCAAAAGTTACTATTCATACTGATCATGCTGCAATTAGATACCTTATGACAAAGAAAGATGCTAAGCCGAGGCTTATTAGATGGGTACTTCTTTTGCAAGAATTTGATTTACATATTGTAGATAGGAAAGGTGCTTGATAATCCTGTTGCTTGATAATTTGTCTAGATTGGAAAATATTGCTTATGATCCTGTTCCTGTTAATGATAGTTTTCCAAATGAACAATTGGCTGTAATAAAGGTGAGCTCGCGAGACAGTCCTTGGTATGCTTGATTATGCTAACTTTATTGTTTCCAAGTACTTGCCTCCAACCTTTTCAGCTCAGCAAAGGAGGAAATTCTTTTATGACTTGAGGCATTATTTCTGGGATGACCCACACTTATATAAAGAAGGAGTGGATGGTATTATGCGAAGATGTGTTCCCGAACATGAACAACAGGAGATATTGAGTAAATGTCATGGTAGTGCTTATGGAGGACATCACGTCGGAGAAAGAACCGCGCAAAAGGTTCTACAATCAGGTTTTTATTGGCCAACTCTCTTCAAAGATGCGAGAAAGTTTATTTTATCTTGTGATGAATGCCAAAGGGTTGGTAATATCTCCAGACGCAATGAAATGCCTATGAATTATAATCTTGTTATTGAACCGTTTGATTGTTGGGGATTTGACTTCATGGGACCTTTTCCCTCTTCGGAAGGTAACACTCACATACTTGTTGCTGTTGATTATGTTACTAAATGGGTGGAAGCTATACCTACAAAAAGTGCTGATGGTGAGACCTCTTTAAGAATGCTTTTAGATATTATTTTTCCTAGATTTGGAGTGCCTAGATATATTATGACTGATGGAGGTTCTCATTTTATTCATGGAGGTTTTAGAAAAACTCTTGCTAAATATGGTATTAATCATAGAATTGCTTTCGCTTATCATCCTCAAACTAGTGGTCAAGTAGAATTATCAAATAGAGAGATTAAATCTATTTTGGGAAAGACTGTTAATAAAACTAGAAAGAATTGGGCTAGTAAATTGAAGGATGCACTATGGGTTTATAGAACTGCTTACAAAAATCCCATGGGAATGTCACCTTATAAAATGGTTTATGGGAAAGCTTGTCATTTACCTTTAGAACTAGAGCACAAAGCTTATTGGGCTATTAGAGAATTAAATAGAGATCCTAAACTTGCCGGTGATAAGAGGTTGCTGCAATTGAGTTCTCTAGATGAATGGAGAAGTGAAGCTTATGAAAATGCTAAACTCTTTAAAGAGAAAGTTAAAAAATGGCATGATAGAAGGATTATCAAAAGAGAATTTAATATTGGGGATAAAGTCCTATTGTATCGGTCTCGTCTCAGATTCTTTGCAGGGAAATTACTCTCGAAATGGGAAGGACCGTATGTGTCGAGGAGGTGTATCGTTCAGGAGCAATCAAAATTAGCTCTCTCCAAGGCAATGCTACGCAAGTGGTGAATGGACAAAGACTCAAGCATTATATCTCGGGTGATTCTTATAATGTTGATGTTGATATTATTCAAGTGGAAACACCGGAAGCTTTCATCAAAGGGCAAATTGACGAGTCCGCCGGAACTCGACTTTGAATAGGTAACGATGCTCGGTAATGAAAAGTACGCAATTTACTTTCCAAACAATATTTTTGCTGTTTTTGGAAAATATGAAAAATTACGAGTTCGAAACGGAGTGGAAAGGACGCACGAGGGGCGCCACCATAGGCCGGCGCGGCCGACCCGGGCCCGCGCCGCCCTATGGTTTGGCCGCCCCGTCGCCCCTTTCCGACTTCACGGTTCGATCTGGTACTTTCCGTTTGTCGTGAAAATTTTTGCTATATAATCCCCCGGACCCCTGGAGGTCCGTATATCGAGTTCTCGACGTGTTTTATTTTGAGCTGTTTCTGCCAGGATCTGTTTTCGGTCTAGAAGCACCATGGCCTCCAACAACAAGGGCAAGGGGCTTTCGGAGGAAGAAGTGAAGGAGGTGCCATCAAGACAAGAGCAGCAAGCCGGAGGGAGCAAGCAAATCTTGGTGGGATCTGTTGACACTCGACGCTCTTTTTCTCATAACCTGCAGGGACCTTTACCACCCGCTCTTAGCCTCGACTCCTTCCCCATGTTGGAAGAAGTTCTACGGATTACCGATGAGTTTTGTGATCAATATCGGGCTCTAAGAAGAGAAGTGGAGATACTCCAGGAGGAGAATTGCCGTCTCCGAAGAATGCTGGAATACCACTCGATTCGCATCAAAAGGTCATCATCGCCAACTTCAGATAACAGTGAATCTCTTCGAGTCTTAGTGCAGAACTGTCAAGCTGAGAAACTGAAGTTGAAGGAGCTTATTAAGAAGCGCGGGAGGAGTTCATCACCACCATCGCCGCAGGAGTAATTCATCATCGGTATTGGCATCCCCTTGGTTTGTTCCAAGCTTGGGGGAGTGCCGCGGTATCACATTATCACTACCTTTTACTTTTCATTGTCAAGTAGTGTCATATCATGAGTAGGGAAGTTATCATATAAGATGGGTGCAGTTGGAAGTATCTCTCCTTTAGTTGGTTATCTATGTATCCCTTGGTGTGAGTTATCGTTATGGAATATTAATGAGAAGTCTTATCATTTACATATTGCACATCTTATTCTAGTTTGCAATCTCTATCATATGATTTACCTTGTTATTAGTATTGGTATCACTTTGGGAGCATTGAATAAATCTATTTCGTTTTGGCAAACTTAGCATTGGTCAATAGCAACAACACTTTGAGGTTAAGTAGAAAAGAGAAATACATGTAGATGTTTCACTGTCTTTCTTTCTTGTTGGCTCATAGCTTATTATTCTGAAGTTAAAATTGTTTGTGCTTACAAGGAAGATGCATGATTGTTTCTATCACATGTATAATTGTTTGTTTCCCTCGACTCTTATGCTTGCTAATTAACCTTGCTAGCCAAAGACCTGTACTGAGAAGGAATACTTCTCGTGCATCCAAACCTTAGCCAAACCTATGTCATTTGTGTCCACCATACCTACCTACTACATGGTATTTTCTGCCATTCCAAGTAAATACTTCATGTGCTACCTTTAAACAATTCAAAACTTAGTATCTCTTATTTGTGTCAATGTTTCATAGCTCATGAGGAAGTATGTGGTGTTTTATCTTTCAATCTTGTTGGGCAACTTCCACCAATGGACTAGTGGCTTCATCCGCTTATCCAATAATTTTGCAAAAAGAGCTGGCAATGGGATTCCCAGTCCCAAATTAATTAAACTAAATAGACACTCCTCCATGGTATGTGATTGATGGACGGCACCCGAAGGATTCGGTTAGCCATGGCTTGTGTAAGCAAAGGTTGGGGGGAGTGTCATCATCATAATAAAGCTAAAATAAAAAGGCACTCCTTCATGGTATGAGATTGTTGGCAGGCACCCGAAGGATTCGGTTAGCCATGGTTTGTGAAAGAAAGGTTGGAAGGAGTGCCACATAAAATGAAAATAATATGGGAGCCGCTCTTTGGAGGTTGTTTGGCAAGGGGGGTTAGAGTACCCGCTACCAGTCGTTCACAACAACAAACACCTCTCAAAATGTTACTTTTATTCTCTTTATATGACTGCAAAACTGAAAAAGCTCTAGCACATGATTTAATCACTGCTTCCCTCTGCGAAGGGCCTGTCCTTTACTTTATGTTGAGTCAGTAAACCTATTTCCCTCCATCTCAAGCAAGCATTTGAGTAGTTGTGATCAAACCATTATATTGTGATTTGCTTCATCATGTCTTTTATTCTTCTTTGTTTAGTACAAGTTTTATCTGAATGAATATAGCTTTGCACGTTATCAATGATTATGAAGAGACCATTATGATTGAGTATGCAAGTTGTGCCCTATAAACTTTAACATGAGAGCACTGCTCAATGAGATAAGTATAATCTGTTAATTGTTCTCTGACCAAGAACGAAGTTTGCCATCACCAATTATGATCTCTTATGCACCTTTACTTGTGATTACCTTATACTTGTTTCAAGTTGAGTTGTAAGAGGTTGTTTACTATAATGTCTTGTGTGAATGAATATGATGCTTCTTGTCCGTATTTTATTTATCGACTCTTCACTCCATAAACATGTGGTCCTGTCTATCGAGCTCAGTTTCGCTTGGGGACAAGCGAAGTCTAAGCTTGGGGGAGTTGATACGTCCAATTTGCATCACTATTTTATATCATAATTTGCTGTTATTCATTGATATATTTCATATTGGGACACAATACTTATGTTATTTCATCTATTTTGCATGTTTCATCATTATTGGGGGATCAAGCACGGAGCCGGGATTACGCGGGAAAAAGCACCGTCGAACGCAATATTTCGGAAGATCAAGCTGTGGAAGGAAATTATACCAAAAATCCTATTTTTCAAGATGACGAAGGAAGCCAGAAGGAGGAGCCAGGAGGACCCAGGGTGGGCCCACACCCTAGGGCGGTGCGGCCCATGCCCTGGACGCGCCGCCATGTGGTTTGGGGGGCCCACGGCCCCTTTCGCCTCCTTTTCTTCGCGAAATCCTTCGTCCCGAAAACCTAAGCCACAGAGGGTACCTCGCGAAGAGTTACAGCCGCCTCTGCGGGGCGGAGAAGACCAGAGAGAAAAGAGCTCTCCGGCGGGCAGGAATCCGCCGGGGAAATTCCCTCCGGGAGGGGGAAATCGACGCCATCGTCACCATCATCGAGCTGGACATCATCGCCATCACCATCATCATCATCTCCACCATCATCATCGCCGTCTCCACCGCTGGACACCGTCACCGCCGTAGCAATTTGGGTTTGATCTTGATTGTTTGATAGGGGAAACTCTCCCGGTATCGATCTCTACTTGTTGTTGATGCTATTGAGTGAAACCATTGAACCAAGTTTATGTTCAGATTGTTATTCATCATCATATCACCTCTGATCATGTTCCATATGATGTCTCGTGAGTAGTTCGTTTAATTCTTGAGGACATGGGTGAAGTCTAAATGTTAGTAGTGAACTATGGTTGAGTAATATTCAATGGTGTGATATTTAAGTTGTGGTGTTATTCTTCTAGTGGTGTCATGTGAACGTCGACTACATGACACTTCACCATTTATGGGCCTAGGGGAATGCATCTTGTATTTGTTTGCTAATTGCGGGGTTGCCGGAGTGACAGAAACCTAAACCCCCGTTGGTATATCGATGCAGGAGGGATCGCAGGATCTCAAGTTTAAGGTCTGTGGTTAGATTTATTCTTAATTACTTTCTTGTAGTTGCGGATGCTTGCAAGGGGTATAATCACAAGTATGTATTAGTCCTAGGAAGGGCGGTACATTAGCATAGGTTCACCCACACAACACTTATCATAACAATGAAGATTATTTAGCCGTATGTAGCGAAAGCACTAGACTAAAATCCCGTGTGTCCTCGAGAACGTTTGTTCATTATAAGTAAACAAACCGGCTTGTCCTTTGTGCTAAAAAGGATTGGGCCACTCGCTGCAATTGTTACTCTCGCACTTTATTTACTCGTACTTTATTCAACTGTTACATCAAAACCCCCTGAATACTTGTCTGTGAGCATTTACAGTGAATCCTTCATCGAAACTGCTTGTCAACACCTTCTGCTCCTCGTTGGGATCGATATTCTTACTTATCGAAGATACTACGATACACCCCCTATACTTGTGGGTCATCACCCATCTGGGTGGTACACCAGAAGAATCCTTGGCAAGCAAGATAAAGAAGCGGCCGAACAAGGAAAGATTAGATCTAAAATTACTGTAAACCTAGTCGTACTCGGTTAGACCTCTTGAGACCTGGCCTCCTATATAAAGGCCAGGAGAGGGGCTGCCGAGGGACACACTCATGAATCTTAACAACCTTAGCCACCAAAAGCTTAGAGCTAGGCAAAAATAGCACTTAGCCATCTCGATGAGATCTCAGCCGAACTATTCGGCACCCCATTGTAACCCATTATCATCATAATCAAGAACAGACAGGCAGGACGTAAGGGTTTTACCTCATCGAGGGCCCCGAACCTGGGTAAATCGCTCTCTCCGCTTGTCTGTGAACCGATGTCTCGTGTCAGCTTGCAGGATTCCATCAACCCTAAGCCCCTTTCGGAGGGCATTGCCGAGGAGCACCCTCGACAATTGGCGCCGTCTGTGGGGACCCTGTTGGCACAAGATCGGTCATCGGCAGATCCAGTCATGTCACCGGCAACTTCATCGGCAACTTCATCGACACCGTCATCGCCAAACCTGGGAAGCCCGATTCGATTCGGCTCCTACGAATTCACCCCGCACAGCGATTCCTCCCGCTCAACCTTCTCAGATCTACTAGGAAACATGGAGATGACCTTCGGCAGCGTCCACTACAACGTCAACACGGAAGGAATCCTTCGGCTGCTGGAATCACCCACTTCCAGATCGACGAGTCCAAGCGCGTCATCATCACTCGACCTTTCGGCTGGTCTGACAGGCTCGACGAGTTCACCCGTGCCCTCGACTCCTCATTCGACGTCTTCCATGTCGGTAGGATCCGACAATCCTACGTCTTCGGAGTTAACCTCGTACTACTGCTTGAACTGCGACACCAGGCACGGGCTGGGATCGAGCGATACACCGTTCATCTGCAATGCCCAGTATTCATCGGGAGAGGACAGTATCGACAGCATCATCCAAGGAACCACCCGGAGAACGGCACACCATCAGGTTTATGTCGCCAATAACACGGGAAACACAAGGCACAGAGGAGACGGAGACCACACTCCTCGTTCCAGTAGACGAGCAAGTTTCGAAAACAGCGCCAGCAACCACAACAGTGACTACACCATCGCGGACGAGGAGTGGGCAGCAGCCAAAGCAGCAGTACTTAACAACACGCCGCTCCCCGCAGGAACCTCGGTTGGAACCCTTGATCAATGCCTATCGCTCTATACTAGAGAAAAACCGGGAGCACCTATCAAAAGAGCAAGCCACCCTCGAGAGACGCCTATCTGCGGCAGACCGATCCAGCGAACGACGAAGAGGCTCGCAAGGGAGCGCCTCTCGAAATACTCAGGGGGCAGGCAAGCACCGGTCGAGACTATCCAGGCTTTCGGAAGATGACGCTAGAGAAATAACGTCGAACCTAACCGAGTCCTTTATGACCACGGACACTGCGGGCATGCCGCGGCCGAAAACCGTTGCAGGGGCAACAGCCAACCTCGCTACATACCTCATCAACCAGCGCCCTGAAGGATCCATGGCTCAAGCCCACCGAGGCGCCCTAGAAAGCCTCGCGATATTGGGAAATAATCTAGTTCCACGAAAGGAAAAGACCACGTTGCAGGCTAGTGGTTCAAAGCATCATGCGAGAGATGCTCGGGATGAAATCACCCAGAGCAGGATCGACAAAGCAAGGCGCCGACGCGCCGCTAGGGAGGAGAATGACAGTGATTCTTCGGATGAGAATCAGGAGTACGACGGCGAGCTCAGGGGAGCCGACTGTTTAAGCTACAAAATCCGCGAGGCGATGCCACCCAAAAAGTTCAAGCCCACCCCTACTGATGCTGCCAAATACGATGGGCAACAGGAGCCAAGATCTTGGATAGACGACTACCTGCAGACCGTGATTCTGCATAAGGGGAACCAGATAGCAGCAATGCAGTGCTTGCAGCTTTACCTAAAGGATTCAGCGCGAGCACAGCTAAGGGACTGTCGAAGGGTTCCATCAAATCATGGGACGACCTAGTAGATGTTTTCGTTGCTAATTTCCAAGCAATGTACAAGAGACCCGTCGGGATTGAAGAGTTACGGAGTTGCCAGCAAAAGCAGAAGGAATCGATGCGCTCATACATCGGGAGATTCACCAAACTCCTAAACGCTGCCGAAGATGTATCTGTCGACAGAGCAATCGACGCTTTCAGCGATGGTGTCCGACGTGAAAGCTACATAGAAGAACTCGGACGCAAAAAGCCAAAAACCATAACCAAATTAATGGAAATCGCGAACAGCTGGGCCGATGGCGAAGACAACGTGCGAAGGCCGCGGCAGCGCAGCGACGACGAAGACGATGACCAGCCGAAGCACGACTCGGGTGGTTGAAGGGATCGCCACAAGAGAAGGAAGAACCGCAGCTATGACGACAACAACCTGGTAGCTGCAGGGTACTCTGATCGGCAGGACGATCGATACGATGATATAAGAGACGATCGACAGGACGGTAATCGGAACAACTCTGGAAACCGTGGCAATTATAAACCACGGCAGCAGAGGACTCCCGAACTGCCCTATGCTGAGCAGATCAACGCCCCTGTTACCTGCACTTGTATGTCGATTCAAAGGATGGCAAAACTAAGTCAAGCCACCTGCTCAGGGGCTGTCGGCAGTTCATTGACATGCACAAACTCATCCAGCAGGCAGGCCAGCAACCACCACCACCACCACCACCACCTCCACCGCAGCATCAAGTCCAGCATGCTCGGCCTCATCAACCCAACGAGGCGTTTCCACCACCGCATGGGAAGATGAGCATGATCCATAGGACAGGTGTCTCGAAAAGAGAAATGAAGAAGCTCACCCGAGAGATTAACCTGGCAGAAAGCATTATGGCGAACATCCCCGAGTATGTCGAGTGGTACTCTCAGAACATTACGTTCAGTCGAGCAGATCACCCGATGACCATACCAAAACAAGGACAAGCTGCCTTAGTAGCCGAGGCGCAAATCGGGGGGTTCAAGATGAGCAAAGTCTTCATGGATGGTGGAAGCGGGCTAAACCTGATATTCGTCGACACAATCAAAAGTATGGGGATCACCATGAGGATGTTAGAAGAAACAGACACTTGCTTCCATGGGATTCTTCCAACTTCACCAGGCTACTCTCTTGGCAAAGTATACCTGAATGTCGTCTTTGGCAAAACCGACAATTTCAGAAAGGAAAAGATCGAGTTTGTAGTGAACTAGGAGTCACAGTATCACACTATACTCGGAAGACCAGCTTATGCCAAGTTCATGGCTGTGCCGCACTACGCATACCTCAAGCTGAAAATGCCTGGGAACAACGGGACAAACATCACAGTCTATGGAAGTTTTTCACGCTCGGACAATTGTGATCGCGACTTTCAGAGGATTGCTGCAAAATTTGGGTTAAAACAAGAAATCGTTGATCTTCCACCCAAGCTATCGATACGGGAAATTAAGGAGGAGAAACATGTCAGGGAGACCAAGAAGAAGCCAAACGACCTTGCTCCAGAAGCTTCGGCAGTTGATGGCACAACAGTCTTACAAGACAGCAAGACATTGGCAATCGCTGTCGAGACCCCCACTGCAGTCAACGACGCTTCAAAAACCGTCAACGCGGCAGACAAACCTGAAGATAAGAAGAACCCCTTCCTTGTTTAGAATAATCGAATAATGTTTAGCTTTCTCTTTTACTTTCAGCAGGGCCTCCTCCTTTTTACGCCCTTTAGTACCGTGTTTACCTTATTAATGAGAACTTCAGTTTTGATCCCTTGATAAGCATGCAGTAATTTGGAGCACTTAATCCGCATCATCGTAACCTTTGCTTACACCCCTCGGTGAACGACGGTGCAATGTAGTACGCGGCAAAAGATTGTGTTCCGAAAAAGCCTCTACGAGTGCTAAAGGATGCAAAAAAACAAGGGCGATGACCTTTCCCTCTGCTATAGATGCCTCTACGAGTGCCGAAAATAGCAAGAGTTTGGAAATACACATAATACAACCCACGTTCGATATTTTACTTATGGAAATATCAAAGAACAACGGGCTCATCGGCAGAATCATTGCACCCGAAATATTCGGGAGTGACTGTCGAAACATACATCGGTTGAAAGCAAAGTTGCACACACAACGGGTTTAGCAAGACCTGCAATACGAGCTGATCACTCAAACGTTTGCTGACCAACGAATACGAAAAATGTTTAAACGGACAATTAAGATTTGCTCCCTCAAAATTTGTCAACGGCATTAACACGGTAAAAGTACATATACATGTATCTACCGAACAAAAGGGCTCAATTATATAATGCAAAAACTTGGATGAAGTAGCCAAAATACCTATTTACAAAACAACCTTAACCCCTGAAATTACCCTTGTGGAGTTTCTCATTCCTCAGGTACCTTTGAGTCCTCCTCAAACTTGTCGACAATTATATTGGCGGGCAACAATACCCTCGGATACAGTGTCTCCAAATCACCAGTTGTGTTGGCGATAGACAGCAAATTCGCTGAGGGATAACGAGCAAGGACAAGGGCAAGCATAAACCTGGCCCCCGCAAAGACCTGAGCTCGCACCAAGTTTCGAATCTTCTTGGTATTTCCAAATTCCGACATCAAAGTCAGCAGCGTAGGAGGGACCGCGTTCAAAGGGAACATAGTCTTCCAAATTACTCGCAGGGCTTTGTAGCACTTGTCGAAGAAGTGGTGGACTTGTTGGACCCGATCCTGAAATTGTGCGACAGCCGAAGCCTTCGAGTGTTCCCGCCAGAAAATTTCTTCGGCTGATGACAGCTGGGTCAATGCGTGCACACGCTCGTGAATCCGCTTTTTATCTTCCACACGGTTCAAAGCTATGACTGGAAAAGGAATCAATGGAAAATCAGGCAATGCGTTTTCAACAAAAGAGTAATGAAATCAAAGACCAGGGAACTTACAGTTTAAACTTTCAGTGGCCTTATGCAGTTCAGTAAGAGCGTAGCACTCTACGTCGGCTGCAATCTCGCCCTTCTTCCTGATAATGGCGGACAAGGCGTAAGTACTGCGCAGGTCCTTTTCCAACTCTGTGATCCGATCCTTCATACGCTGCACTCGATCATCTTCAGAAAGAGCACCCGAAGAATCGTCAACGAATGCAGACACTGGGAACACCTGCAAAGAAAGACGACAAAAGCATGACAGATCGGTTCACCTCAACAACAGAAGGTACTCCCATCGGGGGAATACAAGCAGCAATATCATAACAAAGAGTGTGCTAGCAACATTGCTAGCACAAAATTTATTACAAACAGAAGTTATCCGACAAGAACATTGTTTCGCATCAGTTCAAAGAAAAGTTTGCTACAAAGATCAAATGGCTTGGGTTTGAGTCGATAAACTAGGGCCGGCCGACGTCTTCTTTGATGACACTAGAGCGAGAAGCTGGCGTGCACACTTAAGGGCTGATATCTTGAAGATGCTTAAATCAACGAACCGCCCATCCTGTTCTTTCGGCAGCTCCTTAGACATTTCTTCAATGTCAGCCTTAAAGCCGTGACCCATCATAAGTTGGAAGGCAAGGAGGGCACCATAGGTACGCGAGGTGCGTTTGAATACCTCGATAACCTCCTTGGTGTCAACCGCGAAGGCGTCGATCAGCTGCCCCAGAGTTTTGTCTTGATTGATCTAGGGGAAGATCATCGAGTGCATCCGCGCCATGGCACCTTTTCCCTTTTCAAGAATCTCCCGCGTAAGCTGGTGGGAGGCGAGAGCCATCAACACACCATTTGCCGGAGAGTTGTTTGGAACTTTGTCCAAGGCATTGGCAGGGATGTTGGCGGCTTCTGCAAGAAAATGAATTGAAAAAGGTCGTTGACAAAGGAACGAATCCATAAGTGCAATAATCGACAGAGGTGTACAAAAGAGATTACCAAGTAGAGCCAAGGAAGACTGACGAAGGAGTTCATCCTTTTCAGCTGCCCGAGCCTCGGTAGCCAGCCTCGACGCCTCTTCTTCTTTCAGCTTCTCCTTCAGTTTGCCCAGCTCCTCCTTCAGGGAGTCGACTTCTTGGCGAGTTGTGGCAGCCTTTTTAATGGCGCCATCCAACTTCAAAGAAGAAGATTTAACTTCCTCCTGCAGTCGAACTTTGTCTGCTTCTAGAGAAGTAAACTGAGAGGCAAAGGCCTCCAAAGAGGATATAACACCTCGCAGGCCCTTAAGAAAAAAGATGTTTGACAAAGAATCATTAAACAAAGTACGCACCAGGAATATTCAAGTTGTAATCAAAAAAGGACTCACAGAAGGAGGAGTCGCAGCGGCGGCAGCTGAAGGAACATCTTCCCCCTTAGAAAGGGAGGAAGCTGTTGATACTTGAGCCGCGGGGGCTGCTTTAGGAACCGAAGCTTCGGAAGCCGCAACGTCCGGTGGAGCAGCGCCAGATTTGGCTTTCTTAGACGGAGGCTCAATGAGACCTTCGTCACTACAAAAGGAAATGATTGAAGTTATGAAAGGAATGCGAAGAATAAAAGGACAAAGTATGGTTTCAGGGAAGGAGGTGCTTACATGTCGAAGAGATCGTCTTCATCGGCAAAGCCGCCGGTCGATCTCTTCATGGGTGAAGCCCTGGTCTCCTCTACAGCTGCATCAATAAAGGCATCACGATCAGCGTCATCATCACGCACTGATCCCTCTGTGTCGCAAGCATCATCGGCTAAGGAAGGAGGATCGGCATGGGCAGCTTCAGAATCTATCGGGTCATCGTGTTCACTCTCTGGCTCTATGTGTTCGGCAGCATGAAAATCAACAGGGACTGAGGAGCCTCTTCCCTCAGAAGTGTCATTTGGGGAATCATGTGAGTTTTCGGGAACTATGGCAATCTATCGAAGAAAAGAGCAAGTAAGAACGAATGGTAATTATGTCGACTAAGTAGAAGCAACGTAGTAAGAATATAAGAAAGGAAAGATACCTCTGATGATGGATGATCGGCACCAAGGGGAGTATAAGAAGATACCAACGGGATCGAGTCTTCCTGACTAAAGAAAGTAAGGCGACGGACTTCGTCAAGCAGCTCCTTTTCCGACAGTTCAGCGATATTTATCCTGGTTTCATCCTTTACACCCGAATACAACCACATCGGGCGGATTCTGGCCATGACTGGTTGGACTCGACGTTTCAAGAACACCGCTGCTACCTCTGTACCGATCATAGTTTGGCCATCGGCTTCTTTGATCCGAAGGAATTTGGCGAATAATTTGTCGGCTGCTGTCTTTTCATCGGGAGAGAGAATGTTCTTCCAGGAATCCTTCGGCTTGGCTTCGAGGACGTCGACAAAGCAAGGAAGCTGAGACTCGGTTGTCAAGGAATCCTTGACATAAAACCATTTCAGTCTCCATCCTTGCACGGATTCTCTCATTGGAAAACTGAAGTAGTTAACCTCTGAACGAGCCACGAACCCCACTCCTCCGATGACGAAAGATCCATTGCTACTGTTGTACCTCTTTACGTAGAAGATCTTTTTCCACAGCCCAAAATGAGGTTCGATGCCCAGAAACGCCTCGCAAAGGGTGATGAACACAGCAACGTGGAGGATTGAGTTGGGAGTGAGTTGCCATAATTGGATCTCGTAAGTCCGCAACAGATGAAGGAGGAATTCATGGGTAGGAAGCGAGAGACCCCGGTACAGAAACGACAGGAACACCACGGTAAAACCAGCAGGGGGATTGGGCCGCCGCACATGGGAGGATCACGTTCCCCTCGTCGCCGGAGATTAACCCGAGGCTTCGGGCTCTCTTTTCATCACGTTTCGTGATGGAGGACGCCAGCCAATCCCTAGGTTTGGCTATCGAGCCTGGCGGCGCTGGCGGCGCCGGAGCTGGAGGAGGAGCGTCGGGAGCGCTCCTCTTCGGAAGACTAGAAGAGGATTTGGTGGCGGCGCCACCGCTCGTGGAGCTGGTGGCGGCGCTGGAGTTCTTCTTCTTCACCATTGCGAGATCTGGGAAGAATCGAAAAGCGGTGGTGGCGGCGCAGCAGTTGCAAAAGGGAGAAGAAGAAGAAAGACAAGAGGATGTTATGACAAATGTAGGAGAAAATTAGGGATTTTCGTCCTTTGGAGATTTTAAGAGAAGGAAGGCTGCGTGAGCACGTGTTGTTGCTGCTAGTGGACCTTTTTTCCGATTGATGGTTGCAGGAATCGAGGAGGCGCCTTGGTAACTGTGTGAGAGGAGCGGAAATTGCTTGAAAATAGGGCCCGGCCCAGCGGGTCGCGTCTTATCAGTCAAAATCAAGATGTCAGTAAAACGTCATCGATGACGTCATGAGGAATGATCAAAGCATTCGAAGGAATAAAAAGGTATCGGATGGTGAACTTGAGTCTATGCACAGATTGCAAAGCATCTGCACTTAGACTCAGGGGCTACTCCCATCGGGAGCGCCGGACGCGCACCCGATAGAATGAAGACCCGAAGAAAATAGCCTTGAAGGAAGAGATAACTGCTCGACTCGAGTCTGCACCCGGTTGCAAGCACCCGTGCCCAGACTCGGGGGCTACTCCCATCGGGAGCGCTGGACGCGCACCCAATAGAACTTTTTTGCACTCCAGGGTCATGCCCGGGGACTTGATTCTGTGTAGGGTAACGTTGTTTTGTCATCGGCAGTTAACCAGAAAAAGTTGGGCACGTTACTCATTATCCCTTGCATGAGGAAAATGTATCGGATGACCTACGAAGACTTGCAGAAAAACTTCGACAGAGCAAAATGTTCGAGTGGTACAATTTGAGTCTACGCACGGATTGCAAGCATCCGTACCTAGACTCGGGGGCTACTCCCATCGGGAGCGCTGACGCGCACCCGACAGAAGAAGATGATGTAGATTCAAGGAAAACAAGAACAATCGAGGAGAAGGACATCAGAAGAAAACATGCTTCAGTCTCTACCCGAACTATGTTCGGCTAGACACTCGGGGGCTACTGACGTGGGCATTACCCTTCGAGTAACCGACGTTGCCCTATCCTGTATTGACCAGTTGGAGGCCCATGAAGGCACTTGGAGGCAAGGCGGCCCATCTGGGTGGTACACCAGAAGAATCCTTGGCAAGCAAGATAAAGAAGCGGCCGAACAAGGAAAGATTAGATCTAAAATTACTGTAAACCTAGTCGTACTCGGTTAGATCTCTTGAGACCTGGCCTCCTATATAAAGGCCAGGAGAGGGGCTGCCGAGGGACACAATCAATCTTAACAACCTTAGCCACCAAAAGCTTAGAGCTAGGCCAAAATAGCACTTAGCCATCTCGACGAGATCTCAGCCGAACTATTCGGCACCCCATTGTAACCCATTATCATCATAATCAAGAACAGACAGGCAGGACGTAAGGGTTTTACCTCATCGAGGGCCCCAAACCTGGGTAAATCGCTCTTCCCGCTTGTCTGTGAACCGATGTCTCGTGTCAGCTTGCAGGATTCCATCAACCCTAAGCCCCTTTCGGAGGGCATTGCCGATGAGCACCCTCAACAATTGGCGCCGTCTGTGGGAACCCTGTTGGCACAAGATCGGTCATCGGCAGATCCAGTCATGTCACCGGCAACTTCATCGGCAACTTCATCGACACCGTCATCGCCAAACCTGGGAAGCCCGATTCGATTCGGCTCCTACGAATTCACCCCGCACAACGATTCCTCCCGCTCAACCTTCTCAGATCTACAAGGAAACATGGAGATGACCTTCGGCAGCATCCACTACAACGTCAACACGGAAGGAATCCTTCGGCTGCTGGAATCGCCCACTTCCAGATCGACGAGTCCAAGCGCGTCATCATCACTCGACCTTTCGGCTGGTCTGACAGGCTCGACGAGTTCACCCTCGCCCTCAACTCCTCGTTCGGCGTCTTCCATGTTGGTAGGATCCGACAATCCTACGTCTTCGGAGTTAACCTCGTACTACTGCTTGAACTGCAACACCAGGCACGGGCTGGGATCGAGCGATACACCGTTCATCTGCAATGCCCAGTATTCATCGAGAGAGGACAGTATCGACAGCATCGTCCAAGGAACCACCCAGAGAACGGCACACCATCAGGTTTATGTCGCCAATAACACGGGAAACACAAGGCACAGAAGAGACGGAGACCACACTCCTCGTTCCAGTAGATGAGCAAGTTTTGAAAACAGCTCCAGCAACCACAACAGCGACTACACCATCGCGGACGAGGAGTGGGCAGCAGCCAAAGCAGCAGTACTTAACAACACGCCGCTCCCCGCAGGAACCTCGGTTGGAACCCTCAATGCCTATCGCTCTATACTAGAGAAAAACCAGGAACACCTATCAAAAGAGCAAGCCACCCTCGAGAGACGCCTATCTGCGGCAGACCGATCCAGCGAACGACGAAGAGGCTCGCCAGGGAGCGCCTCTCGAAATACTCAGGGGGCAGGCAAGCACCGGTCGAGACTATCCAGGCTTTCGGAAGATGACGCTAGAGAAATAACGTCGAACCTAACCAAGTCCTTTATGACCACGGACACCGCGGGCATGCCGCGGCCAAAAACCGTTGCAGGAGCAACAGCCAACCTCGCTACATACCTCATCAACCAGCGCCCTGAAGGATCCATGGCTCAAGCCCACCGAGGCGCCCTAGAAAGCCTCGCGATATTGGGAAATAATCGAGTTCCACGAAAGGAAAAGACCACGTTGCAGGCTAGTGGTTCAAAGCATCATGCGAGAGATGCTCGGGATGAAATCACCCAGAGCAGGATCGACAAAGCAAGGCGACGACGCGCCGCTAGGGAGGAGAATGACAGTGATTCTTAGGATGAGAATCAGGAGTACGACGGCGAGCTCAGGGGAGCCGACTGTTTAAGCTACAAAATCCGCGAGGCGATGCCACCCAAAAAGTTCAAGCCCACCCCTACTGATGCTGCCAAATACGATGGGCAACAGGAGGCACGATCTTGGATAGACGACTACCTGCAGACCGTGATTCTGCATAAGGGGAACCAGAAAGCAGCAATGCAGTGCTTGCAGCTTTACCTAAAGGATTCAGCGCGAGCCTGGCTAAGGGGACTGTCGAAGGGTTCCATCAAATCATGGGACGACCTAGTAGATGCTTTCGTTGCTAATTTCCAAGCAACGTACAAGAGACCCGTCGGGATTGAAGAGTTACGGAGTTGCCAGCAAAAGCAGAAGGAATCGATGCGCTCATACATCGGGAGATTCACCAAACTCCTAAACGCTGCCGAAGATGTATCTGTCGACAGAGCAATCGACGCTTTCAGCGATGGTGTCCGACGTGAAAGCTACATAGAAGAACTCGGACGCAAAAAGCCAAAAACCATAACCAAATTAATGGAAATCGCGAACAGCTGGGCCGATGGCGAAGACAACGTGCGAAGGCCGCGGTAGCGCAGCAACGACGAAGACGATGACCAGCCGAAGCACGACTCGGGTGGTCGAAGGGATCGCCACAAGAGAAGGAAGAACCGCAGCTATGACGACAACAACCTGGTAGCTGCAGGGTACTCTGATCGGCAGGACGATCGATACGACGATAGAAGAGACGATCGACAGGACGGTAATCGGAACAACTCTGGAAACCGTGGCAATTATAAACCATGGCAGCAGAGGACTCCCGAACTGCCCTATGCTGAGCAGATCAACGCCCCCTGTTACCCACACTCGTATGTCGATTCAAAGGACGGCAAAACGAAGTCGAGCCACCTGCTCAGGGACTGTCGGCAGTTCATTGACATGCACAAACTCATCCAGCAGGCAGGCCAGCAACCACCACCACCACCACCACCACCTCCACCGCGAGCATCAAGTCCAAGCGAGCTCGGCCTCATCAACCCAACGAGGCGTTTCCACCACCGCATGGGAAGATGAGCATGATCCATAGGACAGGTGTCTCGAAAAGAGAAATGAAGAAGCTCACCCGAGAGATTAACCCAGCGAGAAAGCATTATGGCGAACATCCCCGAGTATGTCGAGTGGTCCTCTCAGAACATTACGTTCAGTCGAGCAGATCACCCGATGACCATACCAAAACAAGGACAAGCTGCCTTAGTAGCCGAGGCGCAAATCGGGGGGTTCAAGATGAGCAAAGTCTTCATGGATGGTGGAAGCGGGCTAAACCTGATATTCGTCGACACAATCAAAAGTATGGGGATCACCATGAGGATGTTAGAAGAAACAGACACTTGCTTCCATGGGATTCTTCCAACTGCACCGGGCTACTCTCTTGGCAAAGTATACCTGAACGTCGTCTTTGGCAAAACCGACAATTTCAGAAAGGAAAAGATCGAGTTTGTAGGGAACTAGGAGTCACAGTATCACACTATACTCGGAAGACCAGCTTATGCCAAGTTCATGGTTGTGCCACACTACGCATACCTCAAGCTGAAAATGCCTGGGAACAACGGGACAAACATCACGGTCTATGGAAGTTTTTCACGCTCGGACAATTGTGATCGCGACTTTCAGAGGATTGCTGCAAAATTTGGGTTAAAACAAGAAATCATCGATCTTCCACCCAAGCTATCGATACGGGAAATTAAGGAGGAGAAACATGTCAGGGAGACCAAGAAGAAGCCAGACGACCTTGCTCCATAAGCTTCGGCAGTTGATGGCACAACAGTCTTACAAGACAGCAAGACATTGGCAATCGCTGTCGAGACCCCCACTGCAGTCAACGACGCTTCAAAAACAGTCAACGCGGCAGACAAACCTGAAGATAAGAAGAACCCCTTCCTTGTTTAGAATAGTCGAATAATGTTTAGCTTTCTCTTTTACTTTCAGCAGGGCCTCCTCCTTTTTACGCCCTTTAGTACCGTGTTTACCTTATTAATGAGAACTTCAGTTTTGATCCCTTGATAATCATGCAGTAATTTGGAGCACTTAATCCGCATCATCGTAACCTTTGCTTACACCCCTCGGTGAACGACGGTGCAATGTAGTACGCGGCAAAAGATTGTGTTCCGAAAAAGCCTCTACGAGTGCTAAAGGATGCAAAAAAACAAGGGCGATGACCTTTCCCTCTGCTATAGATGCCTCTACGAGTGCTGAAAATAGCAAGAGTTTGGAAATACACATAATACAACCCACGTTCGATATTTTACTTATGGAAATATCAAAGAACAACGGGCTCATCGGCAGAATCATTGCACCCGAAATATTCGGGAGTGACTGTCGAAACATACATCGGTTGAAAGCAAAGTTGCACACACAGCGGGTTTAGCAAGACCTGCAACACGAGCTGATCACTCAAACGTTTGCTGACCAACGAATACGAAAAACGTTTAAACGGACAATTAAGATTTGCTCCCTCAAAATTTGTCAACGGCATTAACACGGTAAAAGTACATATACATGTATCTACCGAACAAAAGGGCTCAATTATATAATCCAAAAACTTGGATGAAGTAGCCAAAATACCTATTTACAAAACAACCTTAACCCCTGAAATTACCCTTGCGGAGTTTCTCTTTCCTCAGGTACCTTTGAGTCCTCCTCAAACTTGTCGACAATTATATTGGCGGGCAACAATACCCTCGGATACAGTGTCTCCAAATCACCAGTTGCGTTGGCGGTAGACAGCAAATTCGCTGAGGGATAACGAGCAAGGACAAGGGCAAGCGTAAACCTGGCCCCCGCAAAGACCTGAGCTCGCACCAAGTTTCGAATCTTCTTGGTATTTCCAAATTTCGACATCAAAGTCAGCAGCGTAGGAGGGACCGCGTTCAAAGGGAACATAGTCTTCCAAATTACCCGCAGGGCTTTGTAGCACTTGTCGAAGAAGTGGTGGACTTGTTGGACCCGATCCTGAAATTGTGCGACAGCCGAAGCCTTCGAGTGTTCCCGCCAGAAAATTTCTTCGGCTGATGACAGCTGGGTCAATGCGTGCACAGCTCGTGAATCCGCTTGTTCTCTTCCGCACGGTTCAAAGCTATGACTGGCAAAGGAATCAATGGAAAATCAGGCAAAGCTATGAACCGATGTCTCGAGTTCACAACACGATACTTATGAAGATAGAGTTCACAACACGAAGCAAATCCATCTATCCTTCTCGACGTCCCCTCCTCACGGGCTGCTTCCGGACGGCCAACCTTTTCGTCCGCTGTCGTGGCTCTTGTTGTTGCTGCTCCTCCTGCTCCTCCTCCTTTGAAGATAACGGCTCATCGTTCCTCATCCTCCTCAAATATGATCTCCGCGGCGGCGCCTCATCCTCCTCAATCACAACCTTCTTTCCTCGGTTGACATAATCGTCCGGAGTGTATCGGTTTGGAGCCTTGCCCCTTGGCTTCAACTGGTAAGCAGACCGTGTAGCTTCCTTCTTGCTTGGACTAATGCTTTGACTCAGAATGGTGTCGTCAGGAATCTTCACAAACATGAACACATGAGATTAGAAAAGTTGAAATTAGTAAGCACATGTTTGACAGCAACAAAATAGTCCATACCTCCACCTCTTCAGAAGAGGATGTAGCAATTTTGCCATCGCGGCAACCTAGCAAGTTGGCTAACCGCCGCATCTTTCGTGCAGTGTTCTGCGTCATGGAAGTTATGGTTACAAAGCCACCCAAACATAATAGCTTACATTCAAAGTTGGTGATCATACCTTAATGAAATGCCGCAACGGTCTGATAGGCTTTTCATCTCTATGGCTCTGATCCCAAATAACCTCGCACTAGTCAGCTGTGTTTTTTTGGATCTCGGACCGCTGTGAAAATCATATTATACACAATTTGAGCGAGAACATGCCAATATAGATGATGTACTAGCTAATGAGAAAATACATTACCACGAAGTTCAGAGAGGAAGCAATAGAAGTCGATCTCCCTTGTCGAGCAGTCCTGTCGTACTGGCTTTCCGCAACCTCATCGAATGCGATGGGGTCGTCCAAGATGTCGTCATCATACGCGTGGTTCACTAACTCAATACGCGTGTTTTCATGAAACCATTGGAGATAGTTGTTGAAAGCGGCCAAGTCGTGAGGGATAATCTCGACATATCCGGCATTCCGTTTTGCTTCCAAACAGTGTTGGAACGCTGTCACGTGAATCCTATGATGGTCAGGCCAATTCGTGATCTTCCTCTGCCGCTGCCTATCAAGCCTGCAAGATATATTGAGCACAATCAATAAAGGTCGAGTGGACATGCCAATTGACGATCAACAAGTTTCCATCACATGATTCAAGAAGTTTACTTATGGAGCGCGTGGTCCGTGTCTTGCCATTGAGGTGGGCACTCCTGATACAACCCAAACTGTCTCATCACTCTGTGCGGCTGGTGGTATTCAAAAAGCCACATGCATATGAGTGGGCACCGCATACGCCAGAAACGCGCCTCCTCCGTGCACTTGGGGTTGAGGTCAGCCATCCCCGCGCCAATATGGTAATACGTACCATATGGCTCCAATCCACCTGCAACATACAAATATTTCAGAATTTACAACATGCCAGTATAATTTATGAACTCGGATGGCAAAGGAGTGATGACTTAAAATCGGTTACCTGCTCAGCGGTAAGAGTGTCCAACTCCTCAGTGTAGTGCCTATACATGACCATTGGATCGTTCGTCATCTCCGAGACATTGTCCCAAAGGTATGCCCAAGTGGGCTCCCGATCAGGGTTGTTCCGGTAATGAGGCCATGGCCTCTCGTTGAGTATCCTGGGCCGCCCAACTGATAGGCGGTCCCAACTCCATACGGAAAGTAGGAGAAAGCATCCACCAATACCGCCCTTCCCAGTCCTGCGACAAGCTTCGTCCAACTGCGAACATAAGACATTTGGTTAGTACTTTGTCTAGCAGACTACTATAGACGAATAGTACATTTAGCAAATCATCACCTGCCGGTAGAGGTAGGCAAGTGTCGCTGTTCCCCAACTCCACGGGTGCTCCAACACCGTAAGCGCCTTCAGCCAACACCAATGGGCCAACTTTCCACCGCTGTCAGGAAACAAAGTCCTCGAAATCATATACCACAAGTACACACAGGTGTACGTCCTAAGAGTGTCACGGTTGGCCCCTTCCGGGCACGTACCAAAGTTCGCCCTGATCCAACCAAAAGGTGCGCCGGCGGGAGTTCTCTCCTTTGGATCTTCTGGCGCCGGAGGAGCCATGCCAATAAGGTCCTCCATCTGTCCGCGCCACCCATCAGAAGTTGTGTTCATACACAGTGGCTCGCCACCGAATAGGAAGTCCAAGTATCATGGAAACATCCCGAAGAGTAGGGGTCATCTCGCCGGCCCTCAAGTGGAAGGTGTGCGTCTCCGGCCTCCACCGGTCGACAAGGGCGGTGAGTGCCGCGGCGTTCATGTTCTCCCCCCCCGGCTTACAAGCGTGATGAACGGGAGAAGACCGGTAGGCTGGATGAACTCCATGTACCTCTCGTCATACGGCATTTCACTTATACTGTGCCGTGGTAACGAATCTTCAAGGGCTGAAGAACCCTTCTGTTCTCCGTCATATGAAAAGCCCGGTGATCCCTGTCATACTCTTGATCTAGGAGCCACACCATCCTACATGTTTACATAAAACACCATATTATGAGCCATTCCTAAAATATGAGTTATTCCATCGCAAATACTAGGCATATGTAACACATTTGAATGCATTTGCTAGGCAAATATTAGACATTTCAACACATACATACATAGGGTTTCAACACATACATGTAAAATTTTATATCTAGGTTTCAACAAATCTTTGGTTCAAACACATGCATACATGAGGCTATGAATTTCAACACATACACTACAATATGGAGTCCACCAAAAAAAAATTCCATATCTAGGATTCATGTCCAAATCTAGCAAGATCTATGAAATTAGTGGATGAATGAAAAGGATTCGAATGGGATTACCTTGAGGAATGGATGCGGAAGAGATTGGTCGGACAGATCTGATGATTTGGTGGTGGATTTGGTGGGGGAGAGGGGAGAGGAGGAGGAATCGCCGGCCGCCTTTCTTCTTCACGCGAAACAGAGAGGAGAAGAGAGGAGAGCTCGGGCTGGGGCGGGCGCGGGCGCCACATAAGTGAATGTGTGGCGCCCTTCCGAGCGGCGCCACAGTTTCACTGTGTGGCGCCGATGGGAGCGGCGCCACACATCCTGCCACGTCAGATCGGTGCACACCTCAGCGTCGAGGACTCCACGTCGGATGGGAGAGTGGCGCCGTCTGCACGTGTGGGACGCCACACACAAAATGTTAGATGGGTGAGATAGTTTAACCGGAGGGTCAGTCTATCCTATAATTTCAAAAAAAGGTTATTTTTGTGTAAATCGCCGCTAGGCGCGGTGCTCCAGCTTTCATCTGGCAAGTGGCAGGACCAGGAGAACGAAATCAAAGCAGATGATATTGTATTTTACGATGCCCGTGCGTCGTCCTATCGGGCCACCCTGCATGTCTGTTTTCCACGCCGGCCGATGGGTGTCGGTGATCGGCGATGTGGCAGGCAAGATCGCCATGGGAGCATCGGACCGTACGCGATGCCGTCACCTTCTGCGATTTACACTTCCGCGGAAGGTTGGTACCGTCGTCGGCCTGGGGGTCGCAGGCGGCTGTCGTCCTGCGGTTCTTTTTAGCAAAACGAATGGCCTGACTCAGATTATTTCATTTCCGTGTTGACTAAACATAGGTATCACGGGCAATCATTCGAATCCTTCAAGTTTAGTCGGTTATCATAGTTCTTGATCGAACGGCAGGCAAGATAGCAAATTCTTCGGTTGGTGAATGAATCGCTGTCAGACTGAAAAACTAAGCAGATAAGCCTACACTTAACGATAAAGCTGGATCCCTCGTCATACACGCCTAGCCGATGGCTGAAGGCTGAAGCTTCGCAGACCCAGCCCTTAGGAGATTGCCACTCGCCAACTAAATGCCTCGCTTCGAATCAGTCCAGTCAAGTTGATGGGCCTGTTGCAACTGATTGAAGCTTTTCTTAAAGACTTGATTAGCACAAGGAACTACTTAAACCATATAGTAAGCATAACGTACGGAGAACGGTGGCGGTCGCGTCCGTTCATATGTGCTATATTCGCGGGTGTACAGTGTACGCTCAAGTTAAACTTTTTGTGCAGCGGGTGCTTAAGATGATCTCTGAATTCCTGTGGTCCAAAACCGAGTGTTATGTCAGGAACGCGCAACTCATGTGCCAATTGGCTTGGCGCATTTGCACGCTCTGAGGTGACGCGGATGTGCGGTTGTTGAGCGACCGTGAGAGACGCATCTCTCTTCAATCAGACGATCTAGGAACCCTGTACGATCTTCAGTACGCTGTTTTAACTCATGGCTACGACCCCTGGCTCGACGGTCTGCTCGTCGGCGGTCTAATTTAAGCAGCTATTCTGCATCCTGTGATTCCTGCCCTCTCTCTGTCGATGGAACGAACTGTGCTCGCACAGTCTCAGCTGTGCGAATTTGGATTCGAGGGCCGTTCATTCAGCTGCAGGACGTGCTGATTGAACAGCGTCTGACGGACAAGGCGCTGAATCTGATGTCTAGGAGTACATTGTTTGCTCCGCGAGCCAAAATTAACTGCACACGGAGAGGCTGCAGTGCTGCCGCTAAGGTTTGTTGATGACTGACAGGACAGCGACTCACCTACAAAATCAATGCCACCGTGACTGCACCATGTACTACATGAAAACGGTACGGTGCCGATGGTTACCGTCGGCGCGACATCGTCGGCATCGCTGCTCGCCGGCATAGCCGGAAACCCATCGGCGTAGCTTCACCGTCGGCATAGCTCCATACACCGACGGGATTTCCTGGCCGTCGGTACCGCTTAGCCGTCGGCGCGCCACCGCTAACGGTGCTCAGATAACGGCGGGGACAAGCTACGTCGACGATGTAACCGTCGGCATAGGGGCGACGTGGCGGCTTCTGGGAGCCCGCGGAGGCGCAGCACAGTGCAGAGGGTGCCGACGGTTATACCGTCGGCATAGCCTCCACGTGGCGCAATCTGGTGTGCCCCCGGCCTCCTCCCAGCACCCTATGCCGACGGTTTCCCTTTTTCCATTTCAAAAGAAGTACAATATAGGCTCCAGATCATATAATATGACATACATACATTGAGCATATCAAATATAATGGTGCTATCATATAAAATCACACATACATAGACAATAGATGTCATCATACACCAACATATCCATATCCATATCCATACATCGACGAAATGTAGCAAATCCATACATATCCATATCCATACATCAACGAAATGTAGCACATCCATACACCGCCGTATCCATACATAGACATAATGTATCAAATATCCATAGATACACATACACCGGTTGTTGGGGGGATGACCCCCAGTATGCCAAAGGCATGCCAAACCGGATGGTTTGAGCCATCAAGATACCGGTTTAATGTTTATACCGGAGCACAAGAAAAGCGTTTGGTTGAGCGGGGCTAAGCCGGTATCCTCAGGAGAGGTATACCGGGACCGGATAGAAAAGATACCGGGCCACCGGAAAGAAGAGCATGTCGGCAGGACTGGTCAAAGATCCTCTCCAGAGCTAGAAGACAAAGATGAGCTAAGCAAACTAACTTTAAACGAAGGGCTGACGATAAAGATAAGGATGACGAAGAAAGAAGCCGGAGGACGTCAGCCTCCCTGATTAAAGAGGACTCCGGTGTCAGCTATGATTAAAGTAGCTTTGTAAAGTAGCTTTGTAAAGTAGTTTGTCTAGTCAAAGTGTTGGGGGGATGACCCCCGGTATGCCAAAGGCATGCCAAACCGGATGGTTTGAGCCATCAGGATACCGGTTAAGTGTTCATACCGGAGCGTAAGATAGGCGTTTGGCTAAGCAGGGCTAAGCCGGTATCCTCGGGAGAGGTATACCGGAACCGGATAGAAAAGGAACCGGGCCACCGGAAAGAAGAGCATGTCGGCAGGACTGGTCAAAGATCCTCTCCAGAGCTAGAAGACAAAGATGAGCTAAGCAAAGTAGCTTTAAACGAAGGGCTGACGATAAAGAAGAAGATGACGAAGAAAGAAGCCGGGGGGCGTCGGCCTCCACGATTAAAGAGGACCCCGGTGTCATCTATGATTAAAGTAGCTTTGTAAAGTAGCTTTATAAAGTAGTTTGTCTAGTCAAAGATACCATTAGGGTTTTCTTGCATCGTAAGCCACCCTCTCCCCTATATAAGGAGAGGGGGCAGCCCTCCTTACGGGCGACGCACGAACGAGCCAGGCACGAAGCACAAAACCTGTAACCTGTGAGAATCAATGAAGATAGCGATCTAGAGCGAGTTCTTCCTTGTGTCTTTCTTCTTCAACCTCTGGCCTTGGCCAAGTTCTTGAGGAAACCATCCGGAAGTTCGTCCCATCTGATCGCAAACCCTCCCCCGAATCCTCTAGCGTCCATTCGGCCCCAATCTAAGCCATCCTATGGCATCTGTCTGTTCACGACGACGACAGTTGGCGCCCACCGTGGGGCTAGAAGTGGCGCTTGAAGGAGTTCACATTCGGGCGGGCATCCTCGAGGTCGCCGGCGAGCGTACGGTGTCCGCGCTCGTGCAGCGCATCTACGCCATGGACTTCATCAACGACAACGCGGGCTGCTTCGCCAACGGCGGCGTCTTCCCCAAGAACGGCCGCGTCATCGAGTTTGGCAGCCACCGCGTCTACTTCGGCACCGTCCCTGTGCGCCAGCGCCTCTCGCCGGTGCTCGGTGGCACCGGACCCGCCAAGATGGCTCGTGCTGGCCGCGCCGCCGGCAGCGTCGAGGTAATGATGACCGGCGTGGTTGGTGCGAGGAAAAGAAGGCGTGGATGAAGGTGCTCGGTCACGCGGTTTCGACCCGTGCGGCCAAGCCGCCGCCCGGAGCGCGACGCGAGCGCGAGCGGGAGCATCATCCGCGCCACCGGAAACACCGCTCCAAGCGGCGATGAGCGTCCTCGCCACCCCCATCGCGCGGAACATCGATCCGGCAGCGGCTCGGGCGGAGCTGGAGGCGCGGCGCGAAAGTGCTCGAGAGCGGCAAGGACATCCTCCGGGCGCAGCGCGAGCTGAACCTAACCCTACGTGAGTATAACGCTGCCCATGGCTTTGCTTCTGTTAGCGCGCATGCTGCTAGGATGCCGGAAAACCGGCTAAAAGCTCGCAACTTAGATCAGGATTTGCGTAAGGAAATTCTTACCGGCAAAAGTATCTCTGCATCTGTTAGCATCGTGGAAAAACCTAACTACAGTAGCCCGGATAAAACTATAAAAGCTGCTAAAGCTGCAGTAGAGCTATGCGAGTCGCTTTCCGGAGATGCTTTGGCAAAACAGCAAGAGCGTGTTAGAGAGCTGCTGGAAACTATTGAGCAGCAGAATGCTGAGCAGCTGGCTAAGCTGAACAAGGCCGCGGTCTCAAAGTCCGCGCGTTCAACAAAGAATGCCGGAAGCAAGTCCCATGGGCAGGCGTCGTCCCCCCATCCGGACAGAAGAAGAGAAAAAGAAATAAACGCACAGCAAATGACTGTGTACGATCCGGTTCTTGCCGGAAAGCAACAAGCCGGGCAACACGATGCCGGTAGAAAAAGCCAAGGGGCAGGTCGAGGCTACGCCAGAGGAGGCTATGCCTGAAACAATCATGCCGGTAAATATGAGACCGGGCAAAATTATCGAGCTGCAAGGGCAGCGTACGATGAAGAGGAAATAGATCCCCCGAGGTACCGGCAGGCAAGGGCCGCGGTACCGGAATGTTATGATGAAGCTGATTCGCAAGACCGGCGGCATACCGGAACCCATTGGGAGAACGCTTGGGAGAGAGATACTTACCGGAACGGGATGCGAGGCACCGTCCGGATAGAGTGTACTTGTCGAGAAATGATCGAGGAGGAAGGTCCCCCGGAGCCCAAAGTGCTTTGGCCCAAGGATCATGAGAGAAAAACCACCAGTTCGCAACTTTATGTTGCCCCGTGACACAAAAACATACGATGGCACTACCAAGCCGGAAGATTGGCTCGCGGATTACGTGACCGCGGTATACGTCGCAGGCGGTGGAGGAACCGTAGCGAGGAGGAGGAAATCGGCGTTGGGCCGTGAGAATCATACCATCGTTTTTGGTTGGACCGGCAAGAATCTGGCTAAACAATTTGCCGGCAGGAAGCATAAATGGCTGGCTGGATTTTGAGGAGGCTTTTGTGAGCAATTTCAGCAGCACCTATCAAAGGCCAAACAGGCCGCAACAACTCGCTCTGTGCGTACAACGCGCGAACGAAACAGACCGGGATTATCTGGCTCGGTGGAACACTACAAGGAACTCCTGTGAAGGGGTAACCGAGGCACAGGCCATTGCTTGGTTTAGCAGTGGGTGCAGAAGAGGTTCACCGTTGTGGCAAAAGCTGCAGCGGAACATGCCGACAACATTGGCAGAGATGATACGTGTGGCGGACAGCTATGCGTTGGGAGACCCAACGCAGCCGGCGGTGCAACACTGAGCCGGAACAGCTGCGCCAAGAGCAACACCGGGATAACCGGAATAACAAAAGAAGAGAAGATTTTCCGGATCAAAGGTACGGTCCGCAGCAAGTTGCTGCTGTACAGGAAAACTCTGAGGCCAGCGGCAGTCAGAGGCAGAGAACCGGATCGCAGCCGTGGGCGGGTCCTAAGAAACAATGGGTAGAAAAGAAACCCTGGGTCCAGAAAAGAAACTGGCAAGAACCCGCAAAGTACACCATGGAAGCTGCCATGGACCAACCTTGCCGGTGGCACACACCGAATCCGACACACCCGTCAAACCACTTGACGAAGGATTGTACCTGGACCAAGTACTTGATGCAAAAGGGAACGGTAAAAGATGCACAACCACCACAAGACATGCGCGGCAGCACAGCTACCGCCACCACCGCCACTTACCGGGGCAAACGCCTTACCGGTGCAGCCAAACCGGCAGCAGTACCAGCAAGTTAACCGGGTGGAGCAAAATGATGATCAACCACCTCCACCGGCACCTTTAGGCCGGAATGTTTACGAGGGCCCGCATATGTGCTGTGTTGTCTTTGTCACTGAGCCAACAGACAGGCAAAGTGTGCACCGCCGCTCCATGGAGGTCAATGCTGTGATGCCGGCAGTCCCCAAGTACATGCTGTGGTCAGATCAGGAGATTACCTGGTCATTTAAGGATCACCCTAAGATCATGCCGAACCCGGGTGGGTACGCTCTTGTTGTGGACCCAATCATGAAGGGGCCGCAAACTCGAGTAAAATTCAGCAAGGTGCTGATAGATAACGGCAGCAGCATAAACATCATGTACAAGCACACCATGCGTACGCTGGGCATAACAGAAAACATGCTTCAGCCAACGCGCACAACGTTTCACGGAATCGTTCCGGGCTTGTCCTGCGCCCCGATAGGAAAAGTTCGGGTGGACGTAGCATTTGGAGGACGTGATAATTGCCGGGTTGAAAATGTTGAGTTTGAGGTGGTGGATCTAGACAGTCCTTACCATGCGTTGCTGGGGAGACCGGCATTGGCAGCCTTCATGGCTACAACTCATACGGCTTACCTCAAGATGAAGATGCCAGCACCTCGTGGACCCTTGACTGTAGTGGGAAACTATAAAGTCTCACTGGAAACTGCATCTGCCGGATCAAACCTAGCGGAATCGCTGGTGATCGCGGAGGAAAAGAAAAGGATGCAAACGGCGGTTGCGCTGGCTCAGTCCTCACAGTTGAGCTTAGCGGCAATGAGTGGAAACTTGGGCTCACCGGCATTCAAGCCGACGAATGAAACAAAGGACATTGTGCTGGATCCGGCTTACCCAGAACGCACCGTTCGTATCGGTGCCAAACTTGATCAAGCATAGGAAAGCGCGCTCGTCAGCTTCCTCCGTGAGAATCGGAATATCTTTGCCTGGTCAACTGATGATTTGGTGGGTGTTCCGAGGGAGCTGACTGAGCACTCTTTAAACGTCCGGAAGGATGCCAAGCCGGTGCGACAACCCTTGCACCGGTTCGCTGAAGATAGAAGGAAAATCATAGGAGAGGAGGTGACAAAACTGCTCGTTGCCGGATTCATTGTGGAGGTCACGCACACAGAGTGGCTGGCCAATCCGGTAATGGTCGAAAAGAAAAAAGATGAGAACCTGGAGGCAAAAGCTCCGAAGGTGTGGCGCATGTGCATCGACTACACCAACCTAAACAAGGCTTGCCCAAGGGACCCTTTTCCTTTACCACAGATCGATCAAGTGATTGATTCAACTGCTGGGTGTGAGTTGTTGTCCTTCCTGGATGCATATTCCGGTTTCCATCAGATTCCCTTGAAAAAGGAAGATCAAATAAAAACTGCGTTCATTACCCCGCACGGGGCTTACTGCTATGTTACTATGCCCTTTGGTTTGCGCAACGCCGGTGCAACGTACCAGCGTTGTATGCAAAAATGCTTGTTTGATCAAATCGGAAAGAATGTGCAAGTCTATGTAGACGACATTGTGATAAAAACTAAGGTAAAGAACACCTTAATCGATGACATCCGGCAAACATTCGATAACCTAAGACGGTTCCGGATGAAACTCAATCCGGCAAAATGCACCTTCGGTGTCCCTGCCGGCAAGTTGCTTGGTTTCCTGGTGTCAAGCCGGGGCATAGAAGTCAATCCGGTAAAAATCCGGGCAATAGAAAGAATGACTGTCCCTCGAGAGCTAAAAGGTGTGCAAAAATTTACAGGAAGCTTGGCATCGCTAAGCCGGTTCGTAAGCATGTTGGGAGAAAAAGCTCTGCCACTCTATGCTCTGATGAAAAAATCCGACAAGTTCGTCTGGACCCCTCAGGCAGACGCAGCGTTTAAAGAGCTAAAAACAATGCTGGCCACAGCACCTATACTGGCTTCACCTTTAGAAAGAGAACCTATGCTATTATACATAGCAGCAACAAACCGGGTTGTGAGCGTAGTGATTGTGGTTGAAAGAGAAGAGGAAGGAAAAACCGTCCAGAGGCCGGTATACTACCTGAGCGAGGTGCTCTCCCTCTCAAAACAAAACTACCCTCATTTCCAAAAAATGACTTATGGCATGTACATGGCCGCCACAAAACTCAAGCATTACTTTGAGGAGCACCCCATGAAAGTGGTGAGTGAAGCACCGATCTCCGATATCATGTGCAACAAGGACGCTAGTGGAAGGATTGCAAAGTGGGCAATCCAGATATCACCATACGTGCCGGTATATGAAAGAAGAGATGCCATAAAATCACAAGCTTTGGCTGATTTCCTCGTTGATTGGGCGGAAATGCAATACAAACCGCCAGAACAGAGGATAGAATACTGGAAAATGCACTTTGATGGATCCAAACTCAAAGAGGGTCTAGGTGCCGGCGTGGTGCTCACATCACCAAAAGGAGATCACCTCCGGTACATTTTGCAAGTACATTTCAGGGCATCGAATAATGTCGCTGAATATGAAGCTTTGATCCATGGGCTTAAGGTCGCAAAAGAAATCGGTGCGCACCGGATCATTTGCTATGGAGATTCAGATCTTGTGGTACAGCGGTGTTCGGGGATTGGGATGCGAAAGATGCCAACATGGCCTCGTACCGGTTTCACGTGCAAAAGATTGCCGGATTCTTCGAAGGGTGTGAGTTTCACCATGTGCCGCACGCAGAAAATGAAGCCGCGGATGCTTTGTCCAAGCTGGGCTCATCTAGGCAAGAAATTCCTCCCGGGATAGCTTTGGCTCACTTAAGAGTACCATCGATCAAACCAAGCCCAGAATCGGAATCAATTTTTGTACCGGAATCGCATGTAGTACCCATGGATATCGATGAAGGGAACCCGGGGACTGCTCCGGCAAACTCGGGGACTGCTCCGGCAAGCTCGGGGACTGCTCCGGTAAGCTCGGGGACTGCTGTACCCATACCGGAAGAAATGATGCTGGTAGATAGCATGGAGATAGATGCACCGGTGTTTTTGGTTCGAGAGACACCGTCGTGGGTTAAACCTATTAAGGAATTCCCGATCAACGGCACCTTGCCGGATGACGAAAATGAGTCAAGGAGAATACAAAGAAGGTCCAAAGCATATACATTCATCAACGGTGAGGTGTACAAGAGAAGCGTTACCGGTGTCCTTCAAAGATGTGTGGAACCAGAAGAAGGGAAAGAAATGCTTGAGGAAATTCACCAAGGAGAATGTGGGCATCATGCTTCATCAAGGGCGTTGGTAGCAAAAGTATTCCGGCATGGATTTTATTGGCCCATTGCTTTGGAAAACGGCGAGGATTTGGTAAGAAAATGCAACGGCTGCCAGAGGTACGCCAAGCAAAATCATACCCCAGCGTCCGGTTTAAAAACAATACCATTAACATGGCCATTTGCCGTTTGGTGCCTCGATATGGTTGGCCCATTCAAAACTGCAAGAAGCAGCATGACTCACATCTTGGTTATGGTGGATAAATTCACCAAGTGGCTAGAAGTGAAACCTATCGCAAAATGTGATGGGCACACAGCGGTGAAATTCTTGAAAGATGTCATTTTGCGGTATGGATACCCGCACGACATCATCATCGACAATGGAACCAACTTTGCTCAAGGTGAGTTCAAAAGGTTCTGTGAGGACAACAACATCCGGTTGGATTTGTGCTCAGTGGCACACCCACAAGGCAACGGCCAAGTGGAAAGAATGAATGCTTTGGTACTTTCCGGTATCAAACCTAGACTAATTGATGCAGTGGAAAAGTCACCGGGATGTTGGCTCGATGAGCTACCATCGGTACTGTGGAGTATAAGAACAACTCCAAACCGGTCTACCGGATACACTCCGTTCTTCATGGTTTATGGAGCGAGAGCGGTCATACCGACTGACATCATTCATGATTCACCAAGGGTACAGCTCTATACTGAGCAAGAGGTCAAGGAGGCCAGAGAAAATGATGTGGACTTGCTAGAAGAAGCAAGAGAGCTGGCTTTGGCAAGAACAGCCATTTACCAGCAAAACCTCAGACGCTATCATAACCGGAAGGTTAACCCGAGAGTTTTCCGGGAAGGAGATCTCGTGCTTCGCCTAGTGCAGCGCACTGAAGGCCGGCATAAGCTCTTGCCACCATGGGAAGGTCCCTTCATTGTAAGCAAGGTGCTTCACAATGATGCATACTACTTGATCGATGCACGAGAGTGGAAAAAAGGAAAGGCGGACAGGTCCGGAGAGGAGAGCAAGCGTCCATGGAACGTAGCTCTGTTGCGTCCTTTCTACTCTTGAAGTTGTGGTGTAAGAAGTTCCTTTTTTGTACCTTATATGCTATGAATAAAAGATGCCGGAACCTTGAATGAATCTCGGGGACTACCCCAATAAGGTTGCATGTAACTTGTTTATTTTTTTCAGTTTACCGGTTGCTTATTGAATGTTTTTTCTTTCCGGTTTAGTAGTGTGCTAAATCCTACCGGAGTCTTCGACTCTGCTGCTGTCCGCAACCCGGCTTCATGGCAAGCAAGATAAACCGGTAGGGGATAAGCACATGAACTGTGGAGAGGGAGAGCGAGGAAAGAACAATCCGGAAAATTTAACTAACCCGGTTAAACCGGTTTTTTGCAAAATTTCGAAGTTATTTCTAAGTTCAAGAAAATGCTTGTTTGGTGAAAGAACCTTGTGCTCATACGCCAAAGAACGCCCAGAGAAGGCAGGCAGAGCCAAGGCAAAAGAACCAAGTATGCATCGAATTGGATGCGGAAACAATTTAGAAATCTTTGCGGTGCAAGATAAAAGCAAAACCAGAAGCAAATATGCTAAGGCAAACTTAAAGATACTTAACTACCGGTATAACTTACCGGCATAAAATGTTGTGTGGCAACCAAAAGCGAACTTAAAGTTTTACATCATACACCCCGGCATACCGGGGTCAAATTTAACAAGTTCTGTTGTAAAGCAAGCAGGAGCGGATAAACTGTTCAGGCAATGGGGGCATCAGGTGGAGCAGCACCGGTCTCGGTGTCTTCAGGGGGAGCAGCGCTGGCCTCGGGAGCTTCCGGCGGCGCATCTTCAGCAGCCTCATCCTCATCTCCCTCTTCTTCTTCCTCATCGCTGAGGTAGTCGTTGACACCAGGAGGAGGAGGGATGAAGGTGCGGACCTCGGCGTACTCAGCAAGCCGGTAGGCCCGATCCTGCCGCTTCGCGGTAAGCGCCGGATTCGTGTCGGTGGGAGCATCTTGGCGTACGCCTTGAAGAGCATCCAGATCCAGATCAGGGTACCAGGAGCACGCGGAGCGCAGCGCCGTGTCAGCTCCGGCACGGGCCGCGGAGCATTGCCACTCGCGAATCCGGTGCCCAGCATCCTTGAGCCGGTGGGCGGTAAGCGTGATGTTTGCCGGCATCTCCTCCTCGGGCCACAGCACCTTGAAGAGCTGGATGGCAGCATCCGGTAGGTCGCCAAGAAGCCGGTCGACGGAGCGCATGTGTTGGACTCGCGCGGAGAGGGCGACCAGATAGTCGTACCCGTCCCAGTGCGCATCCATGTTGGGAAATTCCCGCGCCACCCGATCCTCCATCACCTTCTTCACGGCGTGGGCCTGGGAGTCCGGGAAATGCTCTACAGGAGGAAGGGAAAAGCATAAACACAAGATACCGGAAAATAGCATGCCGGAAGAAAGAGAAACACGGACACATCTTCGAAAGGAGAAAGCTTATAAGCGAAAGAAGGGACAAGGCGGGGACTTACGGAAAGCCAGCGCGTCTATTCGCATAACCAACCGATCATATTCCTTGTGATCGGTGGTCATGGTATCAATGAGGCGCTCCGCTGCCTTCCGCGCCTTCCTTTCCTCCTCCAGGCTCTGCCGTCAATACGGTGTTGGAGTTCGTGGAGTCCTCCACGACCTCCGCCGACTGGCCTCGCGCGCAACCCGGGCATCCTTCAGAGCTTGCTCATGCTGGAGCGCGGCTTGCATAGCCTGTTCCTTCAGCTCCCTCAAGGCGGTCTTCTGGGCGTCCAATGCCTCATGGTGCTCCTTGATGAGCTGCTCTTTCTCGCCTAGATACCGAAAAGAAAGGTGTTAGCAAGTGGCAACAGATGAAACGAAAAAAAAATGGGTTAACTGGAAAAGAAAGGATGGTACTTTGAAGCTTGACAACCTGGGCCCTAAGGGCCTCGATGGTAGCTTCCGGAACAGCTGTTAAACAAAAAGATGCGTAAATATCAAAGAAGAAAACATTCCGGTGAAAAGATGCCGGAGGAAAAGAAAGAAAACAAACCTTGGCAGTGGCTGTGGGCCTCGGCAAGGTCCCGATGCTCCACGAAGCTCCTCAAAGAGTTGCTTCCGGGCATCCGCGGTGCTCTGTTCAAAGGAAGATGGTTATGAGAAAGAAAGAAACAAAAGATCTTAACCCGAAACTCGGGGACTGGCTATGCCGGTTTCGCGCGTTTCTAGTTAAAGTTTCGCGCCAAAAGCTACGCTCTCAACACGAAACTCGGGGACTGGGAGGATAGACAAGATCCGGAAAGAAAAGAAACCGGCATCAACAAAAATTACAAGAGGATTGGCAAAACTTACCACCACGTTGCTGGTGGCATCGTACCATGCACTGTCAAACTCCTTCACGGCGCGTTTAAGCCGCGAGAAGTGTTCTTCAGTGGACCGAGGCCCAGCAGGGTCTGGCGCTGGAAGGCGGTCCTTCCCCAGGCCGCGGGTAGATGCAGAGATGTCCGCATCATTCCACTTTTGGGCGTAGGGGAGAAGATGCCCCAGGTCCTTACCCGCGCGATTCAGCGCAACGATTCGGCCTAGGACGCCGGAAGGTTTGTCTTGGACAGCAGCGGCAGCAGAGCCGACATGCAGCACCACGGACCGCGAGCCGCCTGAGCCTTCGCCCTCCACGGCCTTGCCCCGAGAAGCCCCGGGCTTGAGGAACTTGGTGATTTTGGGGGTCTCTGGCGGCGCCGTTCGCTTGGCCGCGGAAGGTCCTTGGCTTGGCGACGGTGTCGGCGTGGCTCCAGTAGGCTCGAGGATAAGAGCTTCAGGTTGGGGCGTAGAAGATACCGGCGCGGAAGTATCCAGCGCGGTGGAGGAAGAGCTTGGCTGTTTCTTTTTCTTCTTCGAGGAAGGAGGAACCAGAGGTTCCGCCTGCCCGGCATCTGTCTCGTCGGCGCCGATGTTGCTGGCGCCGGTGTCTTGGGCTTCAGGAGGGGAGGTGAAATCCTCCTCCGCGCGGTGATCAGGAGGTGTAGGGGCCGCGCACCCCGAACTTGTAGTGCCTCCCGGAGGGGAGGCAGAGGTGTTGCCGCCACCAGATGGTGCCGGACTTGAGTGAGGAGGAGGAGTTGAGGTCCTTGCGGAGCCGGCAGAGCCCTCCGGCTTCGAGCCAAGCTCAAGCGCAGGGCTGAAAGAGAGAAAAAAGAGAACGAATTGGAAAAAAGCAACCGGAAAGGAACTTGGTAAAAATGGAGAAAACATAAAAAGGAAACGAAGAGCTTACCCGGAAGAAACCGGCATCCGCTTTTGCTTGTAGCGCTTCATGCTTACCTGCTTCCCTCCAATGACTTCTGTCCGAGGGTGTTTGGCAGGAGGAGCATGGCTAGGGCCGGCGCCAGCAGCTGAAGGATCATTCTTCTGGCCTTCGGCCATAAGTTTGTCCAGGAATTCATCCCCGACCTCAGCCTGCAGGGGAGCCACGTGCTCATGAACCTGTGGGTTGATGCTGGCTGAGGGAATGTCTACAGAACAGCAGTAGCAAAGGGATATGAGAGAACGAACAGAAAAGCTACCTCAAGCAAGGTCAAGTCATCAGACGAACCAGCTGGTTCCGGCCGAGACTTGCCGAGGCGCGAGGCTGGAGTCCGGCCCATCCTCAGATCCAGCCAGTGAATGACAGGATCTGGATCGTACTTGTCCAAAGGCCTCTTCTGGCAAGGGCCTCATCGGTCTGAGTCAATCCGGGGGAAGCGGGCCCTAGCCTGGAAACAAAGGAAAAAAGGGGGATTAGTCGCAAGTATGAAAGTTACCGGTAATACGACCCGAGCCGCACAATTTCTTACTTCTTGGGACGGAGGATTTCTGGAGCTGAGAGGGCAAAGGCCCCACTCCCAGTCATCCGGCATGTCCGTTTGGCATATCTGGTTAGCCTTCAGGACCACATCCGCCTTGCTCAAGGGCAGGCCGGTGATCTTGGTGGGATCACCGGGGCCATACATCTCGCTAATCTTGTGAGCGCGCTGCCGAAGGGAAGCACCCGGCGGCAGATGAAGGCGCGGATGATATCGTCGGAGCAAATGTTGGTGTCCTTCATCAACTTCAACATGAAGCGTACCACCCGGTTCGTCTCGTTGTGATCCGTACCAGGGTTGTAGTTCCAGTTGATCTTGGCGGGCGGCGCCGGGTTGAACGCCGGCAAGTTGATGAGATCGGTGGCGCTCTCGTTCTTCACGTATAAGAACGTCGTCTGCCACAACCGGCAAGACTCGAGGCCGTTGAACTTAAAAAAGGGGCTCCCTTGGCGGGAGCCGATGATACAAGACCCGCATTGAACGGGGGGTTTGGGCTTGGGAATGTTCTTGCCCTGGACCGAATTGATCCGGAGAGAGAAGAAGCGGGCAAACGTCTCGCGAGCGGGACGAATGCCGATGTAGCCCTCCATGAACGCCACAAAACAAGAAAGATAAAAAACGGCATTGCCGGGAAGGTGGTGAGGTTGAAGTCGATAGAAGTCAAGGAACTGGCGGAAGAAATCGGAGGCAGGAAGGCCGAAGCCACGCTCAAAATGAGCAAGGAAAACAACGACCTCACCGGGTTCGAGCACCGGTTCGATCTCGTCACTCGGAAGCCGGCAGATGACTCCTTCCGGAATCCTCCCGGACCGGTAGAGCCGGCCGATCTCATATTGAGTCACGTCGGAACCCTCCAGGCTCCGCGTGTCTTACCGGAAAGATCCTTTCCGAGGCCCGGCTAGATGTGCCGGCCTCTTGATCTCGGCTGGACGCCAAATCCATCCGGGCGAGATCTTCGCTAGCCCGGTCGGAGGTGCTACCGCCTTGGTTACTAGAGGTGGCAGCGGGGAGAGACCCTTCGCTAGACATATGGATCTAGGCGACGCCGGAATCTACCAAAAAACAGTTTTCCCCAAAGAGACCCTCGCGCGAAGATCTAAGAGTAAGAGAAAAAGCAAAATAAAGAGAGGATAAATACTCTACCGCCCCAAGATCTGGAAAGCAAGAAGAAAAGCGGTAGAGGCGCGTCGGGCCTAACCTGGGGCGGCGAAGTTGCAGAAGAAGTGGTTCGCCGGAGAGAGGGTGAGCCTGCGGCCGGCGAAGAGGTCCGTCGACGGCGAGGTGAGGAAGAACTCGAGGAAGTGCTAATGCAGCAACCGCGGCAGGTGTGCTGCAGAGGCTTCTCGCGCGGTGAAGTTCAGCGGCGTCCGGCGGAACGGCGGCGGAAGTCCGTCGGGCGGCGGAGCTTGAACGGCGAACGGAGAGGCGGAGGCGCAGAGGGCAAAGGCACTGAGCGCGAGGAAGTGGAGAATGCGAGGAGAGGAAGAAGAAGGAGCGGTTTCGCGTTATAAGGGAATGGGGTGACGTGGGCCAGAAAACCGCTGGGCCTCGGTGGTTCGGATCGTGGGCCGCGACGGTTCGCTCCACGGGCCGCCACGTGGCGCGCACACACGCGTGCGGAAAACCGTTTGCCACAAGAGGGCCACACGGATCTGGATCGGCCACGAGGATCCGATGTGCCGCCATAAATGCTGGCGCAGAAGCCAAAGGGAAGTGACCCCTGACACTGGCGCGTCAGTCACAGTGCGCATGTCTCTGTCAGGAGCGGGGCCCAAGATATTTTCGACTTTGCCGAGGAGGTGTTTAATGACTAAGATACCGGAAGATAAGATACAGGAGAATGACTTGCAAAGAAAGATAAGGAAGATCCGGGCAAAGATGCCGGATCCAAGCCCAACGCCAGATGGATTAAACCGGTATCCAAAGACGTGAGAACCTGGCATGGTCTGTTGGATAGGATCCGCCAGACTATACCAGCTTCGGGGACTAATGTTGGGGGGATGACCCCCGGTATGCCAAAGGCATTCCAAACCGTATGGTTTGAGCCATCAGGATACCGGTTAAGTGTTCGTACCAGAGCATAAGATAGGCGTTTGGCTAAGCAGGGCTAAGCCGGTATCCTCGGGAGAGGTATACCGGAACCGGATAGAAAAGGAACCGGGCCACCGGAAAGAAGAGCATGTCGGCAGGACTGGTCAAAGATCCTCTCCAGAGCTAGAAGACAAAGATGAGCTAAGCAAAGTAGCTTTAAATGAAGGGCTGACGATAAAGAAGAAGATGACGAAGAAAGAAGCCGGGGGGCGTCAGCCTCCCTGATTAAAGAGGACCCCGGTGTCATCTATGATTAAAGTAGCTTTGTAAAGTAGCTTTATAAAGTAGTTTGTCTAGTCAAAGATACCATTAGGGTTTTCTTGCACTGTAAGCCACCCTCTCCCCTATATAAGGAGAGGGGGCAGCCCTCCTTACGGGCGACGCACGAACGAGCCAGGCACGAAGCACAAAACCTGTAACCTGTGAGAATCAATGAAGATAGCGATCTAGAGCGAGTTCTTCCTTGTGTCTTTCTTCTTCAACCTCTGGCCTTGGCCAAGTTCTTGAGGAAACCATCCGGAAGTTCGTCCCATCTGATCGCAAACCCTCCCCCGAATCCTCTAGCGTCCATTCGGCCCCAATCTAAGCCATCCTATGGCATCTGTCTGTTCACCATGACGACACAAAGATACCATTAGGGTTTCTTGCCTTGTAAGACACCCTCTCCCCTATATAAGAAGAGGGGGCAGCCCTCCTCACGGGCACGTAGGTAGCGATACACGAACGCACGAAATACAAACCTGTAACCTGTGAGAATCAATGAAGAAAGTGATCTAGAGCGAGTTCTTCCTTGTGTCTTTCTTCTTCAACCTCTAGCCTCGACTAAGTTCTTGAGGAAACCATCCGGAAGTTCATCCCATCTGATCGCAAACCCTCCCCCGAATCCTCTAGCGTCCATTCGGCCCCAATTTAAGCCATCCTATGGCATCTGTCTGTTCACCACGACGACAGTTGGCGCCCACCGTGGGGCATGAAGTGGCGCTTGCAGGAGTTCACATTCGGGCGGGCATCCTCGAGGTCGCCGGCGAGCGTACGGTGTCCGCGCTCGTGCAGCCGCATCTACGACATGGACTTCATCAACGACAACGCGCGCTGCTTCGCCAACGGCGGCATCTTCCCAAGAACGGCCGCACCATCGAGTTCGACAGCCAGCGCGTCTACTTCGGCACCGTCCCTGTGCGCCAGCGCCTCTCGCCGGTGCTGGTGGCACCGGACCCGCCAAGGTGGCTCTGTGCTGGCCGCGCCACCGGCAGCGTCGAGGTAATGATGACTGGCGTGGTTGGTGCAGGAAAAGAAGTTGTGGATGAAGGTGCTGGTCGTGCGGCTTCGACCCGTGCGGCCAAGCCGCCGCTGGAGCGAGACGCTGGCGCTGCGGGAACGTCATCAGCACCACCGGCAACGCCACTCCAAGCGGCGATGATCGTGCTGGCAACGCCCATCGCGCAGAACATCGACCCGGCAGTGGCTCAGGCGGAGCTGGAGGCACAACGCCAGAAGCTGCTCGCCAATGGCGCCGACATCGTCCGGGCGCAGCGCGAGCTGAACCTAACCCTACGTGACTATAACGCTGCCCATGGCTTTGCTTCTGTTAGCGCTCATGCTGCTAGGATACCGGAGAACCGGCTAAAAGCTCGCAACCTAGATCAGGATTTGCGCAAAGAAGTTCTTGCCGGCAAAAGTACCTTTGCATCCGTTAGCATCGTGGAAAAACCTAAGTACGAGTAGCCCGGATAAAACTATAAAAGCTGCAGTAGAGCTATGTGAATCGCTTTCCGGAGATGCTTTGGCAAAACAGCAAGAGCGTGTTAGAGAGCTGCTGGAAACTATTGAGCAGCAGAATGCTGAGCAACTGGCTAAGCTAAACAAGGCCGCGGCCTCAAAATCCGCGCGTTCAACAAAGAATGCCGGAAGCAAGTCCCATGGGCAGGCATCGTCCCCCCATCCGGACAGAAGAAGAGAAAAAGAGATGAACGCACAGCAGATGACTGTGTATAATCCGGTTCTTGCCGGAAAACAACAAGCCGGGCAACACGATGCCGGTAGAAAAAGCCAAGGGGCAGGTCGAGGCTGCGCCAGAGGAGGCTATGCCGGAAACAATCATGCCGGTAGATATGAAACCGGGCAAAATTATCGAGCTGCAAGGGCAGCGTATGAGGAAACGCCACCACTCACCGGAGCAAATGCTTTACCGGTACAGCATCAGCCAAATAGGCAACAATACCAGCAAGTTAACCGGGTGGAGCAAAACGATGATCAACCACCTCCACCGGCACCTTTAGGCCGGAATGTTTACGAGGGCCCGCATCTGTGCTGTGTTGTCTTTGTCACTGAGCCGACAGACAGGCAAAGTGTGCATCGCCGCTCCATGGAGGTAAACACCGTGATGCCGGCAGTTCCCAGATACATGCTGTGGTCAGATCAGGAAATTACCTGGTCATTTAAGGATCACCCCAAAATCATGCCGAATCCGGGTGGATACGCTCTTGTTATGGACCCAATCATGAAAGGGCCGCAAACCCGAGTAAAATTCAGCAAGGTGCTGATAGACAACGGCAGCAGCATAAACATCATGTACAAGCATACCATGCATACGCTGGGCATAACAGAAAACATGCTTCAGCCAACGCGTACAACGTTCCACGGAATTGTTCCGGGCTTGTCCTGTGCTCCGGTAGGAAAAGTTCGGGTGGACGTAGCGTTTGGAGGACGTGACAATTGCCGGGTTGAAAATGTTGAGTTTGAGGTGGTGGACCTAGACAGTCCTTACCATGCGTTGCTGGGAAGACCAGCATTGGCAGCTTTCATGGCTACGACTCATGCAGCTTACCTCAAAATGAAGATGCCGGCGCCTCGTGGACCCTTGACTGTGGTGGGGAACTATAAGGTCTCACTCGGAAACAACGATTCGCCGGATCAAACCTAGCGGAATCGCTGGTGATCGCGGAGGAAAAAGAAGAATGCAAACCGCGGTTGCGCTGGCTCAGTCCTCACAGTTGAGCTTAGCGGCAATGAGTGGAAGCTTGGGCTCACCGGCATTTAAGCCGACAAATGAAACAAAGGACATTGTGCTGGATCCGGCTTACCCAGAGCGCACCGTTCGCATCGGTGCCGGACTCGATCAAGCATAGGAAAACGCGCTCGTCAGCTTCCTCCGTGAGAATCGGAATATCTTTGCCTGGTCAACTGATGACTTGGTGGGTGTTCCGAGGAGCTGGCTGAGCACTCTTTAAATGTCCGGAAAGACGCTAAGCCGGTGCGGCAACCCTTGCGCCGGTTCGCTGAAGATAGGAGGAAGATTATTGGAGAAGAAGTGACCAAACTGCTCGTTGCCGGATTCATTGTGGAGGTCACGCACACAGAGTGGCTGGCCAATCCGGTAATGGTCGAAAAGAAAAAAGATGAGAACCTGGAGGCAAAAGCTCCAAAGGTATGGCGCATGTGCATCGACTACACCAACCTAAATAAGGCTTTCCCAAGAGATCCTTTCCCTTTGCCACGGATCGATCAAGTGATTGATTCAACTGCTGGGTGTGAGTTGTTGTCCTTTCTGGATGCATATTCCGGTTTCCACCAAATTCCCTTGAAAAAGGAAGATCAAATAAAAACTGCGTTCATTACCCCGCATGGGGCTTATTGCTATATCACTATGCCCTTTGGTTTGCGCAACGCTGGTGCAACGTACCAGCGCTGTATGCAAAAAATGCTTGTTTGATCAAATCGGAAAGAATGTGCAAGTCTATGTAGACGACATTGTGATAAAAACTAAGGTAAAGAACACCTTAATCAGTGACATCCGGCAAACATTCGATAACCTAAGACGGTTCCGGATGAAACTTAATCCAGCAAAATGCACTTTCGGTGTCCCTGCCGGCAAGCTGCTCGGTTTTCTTGTGTCAAGCCGGGGCATTGAAGTCAATCCGGTAAAAATCCGGGCAATAGAAAGAATGACTATCCCACGAGAACTAAAGGATGTGCAAAAATTTACCGGAAGCTTGGCATCGCTAAGCCGGTTCATAAGCAGGCTAGGAGAGAAAGCTTTGCCATTATACGCTCTAATGAAAAAATCCGATACGTTCGTCTGGACCCCTCAGGCAGACGCGGCGTTTAAAGAGCTAAAAACCATGCTTGCGACGGCCCCAATCTTGGCCTCACCTTTAGAAAGGGAACCCATGCTGCTTTACATAGCAGCAACGAACCGGGTGGTTAGTGTTGTAGTTGTGGTAGAACGAGAAGAGGAAGGAAAAACCGTGCAGAGGCCGGTATACTACCTGAGCGAAGTACTCTCCTCCTCGAAGCAAAACTACCCGCACTTCCAGAAGATGACTTATGGCGTGTTCATGGCCGCCACGAAGCTCAAGCACTACTTTGAGGAGCACCCCATGAAGGTGGTGAGTGAGGCACCCATCGCCGATATCATGTGCAATAAAGACGCCAGCGGCCGGATTGCAAAATGGGCAATTCAGTTATCACCGTATGTGCCGGTATATGAAAGAAGGGATGCCATAAAATCACAAGCTTTAGCTGATTTCTTGGTTGATTGGGCGGAAATGCAATACAAGCCCTCAGACCAAAGGGTAGAGTACTGGAAGATGCACTTTGATAGATCCAAACTTAAAGAGGGTCTAGGTGCCGGTGTGGTGCTCACCTCACCAAAAGGAGATCATCTTCGGTATGTTTTGCAAGTACATTTCAGGGAATCAAACAATGTCGCTGAATACGAAGCTTTGATCCATGGGCTTAAGGTCGCAAAAGAAATCGGTGCACACCGGATCATTTGCTACGGAGATTCATATCTTGTGGTACAGCAGTGTTCTGGGGATTGGGATGCAAAAGATGCCAACATGGCCTCGTACCGGTTTCACGTGCAAAAGATTGCCGGATTCTTCGAAGGGTGTGAGTTTCACCATGTGCCGCGCGCAGAAAATGAAGCCGCGGATGCTTTGTCCAAGCTGGGCTCATCCAGGCAAGAAATTCCTCCCGGAATAGCTTTAGCTCACTTAAGAGTACCATCGATCAAAACGAGTCCGGAATCGGAATCAATTTTTGTACCGGAATCACACGTTGCACCAATGGATATCGACGAAGGGAACCCGGGGACTGCTCCGGTAAGCTCGGGGACTGCTGTACCCATACCGGAAGAAGCAATGCTAGTGGATAGCATGGACGTAGATGTACCGGTGTTCCTAGTCCGGGAGGCACCATCATGGGTTAAACCTATTAAGGAATCCTGATCAACGGCACCTTGCCGGTTGATGAAAATGAGTCTAGAAGGATCCAGAGGAGGTCCAAAGCTTACACCATCATCAATGGCGAGGTATACAAGAGAAGTGTTACCAGTGTGCTCCAAAGGTGTGTGGAACCGGAAGAGGGAAAAGAAATGCTTGAGGAAATTCACCGAGGAGAATGTGGGCATCACGCGTCATCAAGGGCGCTGGTGGCAAAAGTATTCCGGCATGGGTTCTACTGGCCAATGGCTTTGCAAAACGCGGAGGATATGGTAAGAAAATGCAACGGGTGCCAGAGGTACGCCAAGCAAAACCATACCCCAGCGTCCGGTTTAAAGACAATACCGCTAACTTGGCCGTTTGCCGTTTGGTGCCTAGACATGGTTGGCCCATTCAAAACCGCAAGAGGAAACATGACCCACATCTTGGTTATGGTGGACAAATTCACCAAGTGGCTAGAGGTGAAACCTATTGCAAAGTGTGATGGGCACACAGCGGTCAAGTTCTTAAAAGATGTTATCTTGCGGTATGGCTACCCGCATAGCATTATCACTGACAATGGCACAAATTTTGCTCAAGGTGAGTTCAAAAGATTTTGTGAAGACAACAACATCCGGTTGGATTTGTGCTCGATGAGCGCATCCACAAGGCAATGGCCAAGTTGAAAGAACAAACGCTTTGGTACTTTCCGGTATCAAACCAAGACTCATTGATGCGGTGGAAAAATCACCGGGGTGTTGGCTCGATGAGCTACCATCAGTACTATGGAGTATAAGAACAACTCCAAACCGGTCTACCGGATACACTCCATTCTTCATGGTTTATGGAGCAGAAGCGGTCATACCAACCGACATTCTCCATGATTCGCCAAGGGTGCAACTCTATACCGAAGAAGAGGTAAAGGAGGCCCGAGAAGATGATGTGGACTTGCTAGAAGAAGCAAGAGAATTAGCATTGGCAAGAACAGCCATTTACCAGCAAAACCTCAGACGCTATCACAGCCGGAAGGTTAACCCGAGAGTATTCCGGGAAGGGGACCTAGTGCTACGCCTAGTGCAGCGCACTGAAGGCCGGCACAAGCTGTCCCCCCCATGGGAAGGACCCTTCATTGTGAGCAAGGCTCTCCACAATGATGCCTATTACTTAATTGATGCGCAGGAATGGAAGAAAGGAAAGGCGGACAAATCCGGAGAGGAGACCAAACGACCGTGGAATGTAGCTCTGTTGCGTCCTTTCTACTCTTGAAGTTGTGGTGTAAGAAGTTCCTTTTTGTACCTTAATTGCTATGAATAAAAGATGCCGGAACCTTGAATGAATCTTGGGGACTACCCCAATAAGGTTGCATGTAACTTGTTTGTTTTTTCAGTTTACCGGTTGCTTATTGAATGTTTTTTCTTTCCGGTTTAGTAGTGTGCTAAACCCTACCGGAGTCTTCGACTCTGCTGCTGTCCGCAACCCGGCTTCATGGCAAGCAAGATAAACCGGTAGGGGATAAGCACATGAACTGCGAAGAGGGAGAGCAGGAAAGAACAATCCGGAAAATTTAACTAACCCCGGTTATACCGGTTTTTTGCAAAAATTTCGAGTTATTTCTAAGTTCAAGAAAATGCTTGCTTGGTGAAAGAACTTTGTGCTCATACGCCAAAAACGCCCAGAGAAGGTAGGCAGAGCCAAAGCAAAAGAGCCAGGTGTGCATCGAATTGGATGCGGAAACAGTTTCGGAATAATTGCAGTGCAAGACAAAAATCGAAACGATAAGCAAAGTGCTAAGTAGCGAACCAACATAACTTAATAAGTTATCGGTGTGCAAGACACCGGCATAAAATGTTGCACCACAAACCACAAGGACAAGTTTTATCTTACATCATACACCCCGGCATACCGGGGTCGAATTTAACGAGTTCTATTATCAAGCTAGCAGGAGCAGATAAGTTGTTCAGGCAACGGAGGCGTCAGGTGGAGCAGCACTGGTCTCGGTGTCTTCAGGGGGAGCAGTGCTGGCCTCGGGAGCTTCCGGCGGCACATCCTCGGCAGCCTCATCTTCATCTCCCTCTTCTTCTTCCTCATCGCTGAGGTAGTCCTTGACATCAGGAGGGGGAGGGATGAAGGTGCGGACCTCGGCATACTCAGCAAGCCGGTAGGCCCGATCCTGCCGCTTTGCGGTAAGAACCGGATCCATGTCGGTAGGAGCATCTTGGCGTACGCCTTGGAGTGCATCCAGATCCAAGTCCGGATACCAGGAGCATGCGGAGCGCAGCGCCGTGTCAGCTCCGGCACGAGCCGCGGAGCACTGCCACTCACGAATCCGGCGCCCTGCCTCCTTGAGCCGGTGGGCGGTAAGGGTGATGTTTGCCGGCATCTCTTCTTCAGGCCACAGCACCTTGAAAAGTTGGATGGCGGCATCCGGTAGATCGCCAAGGAGCCGGTCCACGGAGAGCATGTGTTGGACTCGAGCGGAGAGGGCGACCAGATAGTCGTACCCGTCCCAGTGCGCGTCCATATTGGGAAATTTCCGCGCCACCCGATCCCCCATCACCTTTTTCACGGCGTGTGCCTGGGAGTCCGGGAAATGTTCTACAGGAGGAAGGGAAAAGCATAAGCACAAGAAACCGGAAAGCAGTATGCCGGAAGGAAAAGGAACACGGATACATTTTCAGAAGGAGAAAGCTTATAAGCGAAAGAAGGGACAAGGCAAGGACTTACGGAAAGCCAGCGCATCAATCTGCATAACCAGCCGATCATATTCTTTATGATCAGTGGTCATGACCTCAATAAGGCGCTCCGCTGCCTTCCGCGCCTTCCTTTCCTCCTCCAGCTCTACCTTCAGCACCGTGTTGGAGTTCGTGGAGTCCTCCACGACCTCCGCCAGCCTGGCCTCGGCTGCAACCCGGGCATCCTTCAGAGCTTGCTCATGCTGGAGCACGGCTTGCATAGCCTATTCCTTCAGCTCCCTCGAGGCGGTCTTCTGGACGTCCAGTGCCTCGTGGTGCTCCTTGATGAGCTGCTCTTTCTCGCCTAGATACCGGAAAGAAGGGTGTTAGCAAGTGGCAATTGATAAAATGAAAAAAGAACGGGTTAACCGGAAAAGAAAGAGTGGTACCTTGAAGCGTGGCAACCTGGGCCTTGAGGGCCTCGATGGTAGCTTCCGGAATAGCTGTTGAACAAAAGATGCGTAAATATCAAAGAAGAAAACATTCCGGTGAAAAGATGCCAGAGGAAAAGAAAGGAAACAAACCTTGGCAGTGGCTGTGGGCCTCGGCAAGGTCCCAATGCTTCCACAGAAGCTCCTCGAAGAGCTGCTTCCTGGCATCCGCGGTGCTCTGTTCAAAGGAAGATAATTATGAGAAAGAAAGAAACAAAGATCTTAACCCGAAACTCGGGGACTGGCTATGCCGGTTTCGCGCGTTTCTAGTTAAGTTTCGCGCTAAGAGCTACGCTCTCAACACGAAACTCGGGGACTGGGAGGATAGACAAGATCCGGAAAGAAAGAAACCGGCATCAACAAAAATTACAAGAGGGTTGGCGAAACTTACCACCACGTTGTTGGTGGCATCGTACCACGCACTGTCGAACTCCTTCACGGCGCGTTTAAGCCGCATGAAGTGTTCTTCCGTGGACCGGGGCCCAGCAGGGTCTGGCGCTGGAAGACGGTCCTTCCCCAGGCCGCGGGTAGATGCAGAGATATCCGCATCATTCCACTTTTGGGCGTAGGGGAGAAGGTGCCCCAGGTCCTTGCCCTCACGCTTCAGCTCAACGATCCGGCCCAGGAGGCCGGAAGGTTTTTCTTGGACAGCAGCAGCAGCAGGGCCGACGTGCAGCACTAGAGACCGCGAGCCGGCTGAGGCGCCGCCCTCCACGGCCTTCCCCGAGAAGCCCCGGGCTTGAGGAACTTGGTGATCTTGGGGGTTTCTGGCGGCGGCATTGGCCTGGCCGCGGAAGGCCCTTGGCTTGGCAACGGTGTCGGTGTGGTCCCGGTAGGCTCGAGGGTAAGAGCTTCCGGTTGAGGTGCAGAAGAGACCGGCGCGGAAGTATCCGGCGCGGTTTCGGTGGGGGAAGAGCTTGGCTGCTTCTTCTTTTTCTTCTTCGGGGAAGGAGGAACCAGAGGTTCCGCCTGCCCGGCATCTCTGTCGTCGGCGCCGGTGTCGCTGGCGCCGGTGCCCTGGGTTTCAGGAGGGGAGGTGAGGTCCTCCTCCGCGCGGTGATCAGGAGGTGTAGGGGCCGCGCGCCCCGAACTTGTAGTGCCTCCCGGAGGGGAGGCAGAGGTGTTGCCGGCACCAGATGGTGCCGGACTTGAGTGAGGAGGAGGAGTTGAGGTCCTTGCGGATCCGGCAGAGCCCTCCGGCTTGGAGCCAAGCTCAAGCGCAGGGCTGAAAGAGAGAAAAAAGGACGAATTGGAAAAAAGCAACCGGAAAGGAATTTGGTAAAAACGAAGAAAACACAAAAAGGAAATGAAGAGCTTACCCGGAAGAAACCGGCATCCGCTTATGCTTGTAGCGTTTCGTGCTTACCTGCTTCCCTCCAAGGACTTCAGTCCGAGGGCGTTTGGCAGGAGGAGCTTGGCTAGGGCCGGCGTCAGCAGCCGGAGCATTATTCTTCTGGCCTTGGGCCATAAGTTTGTCCAGGAACTCATCCCCGACCTCGGCCTGCAGGGGAGCCACGTGCTCATGGACCTGTGGGTTGATGTTGGCTGAGGGAATGTCTACAGAACAACAATAACAAAAGAATATGAGAGATCAAACAGAAGAGCTACCTCAAGCAAGGTCAGGTCGTCAGACGAACCAGCTGGTTCCGGCGGAGACTTGCCGAGGCGCGAGGCTGGAGTCCGGCCCATCTTCAGATCCTGCCAGTGAATGAAAGGGTCCGGGTCGAACTTATCCAAAGGCCGCTTCCGGCAAGGGCCTCGCTGATCTGAGTCAATACGGGGGAAGCGGTCCCTGGCCTGAAAATAAAAGAAAAAAGGGGGTTAGTCGCAAGTATGAAAGTTACCAGTAAAACGACCCGAGCCGCATAATTTCTTACTTCTTGGGACGGAGGATTTTTGGAGCTGAGAGGGCAGAGGCCCCACTCCCAGTCATCCGGCATGTCCGTTTGGCATATTTGATTAGCCTTCAGGACCACATCCGCCTTGCTCAAGGGCAGGCCGGTGATCTTGGTGGGATCACCAGGGCCGTACATCTCGCTTATCTTGTGAGCGCGGCGCTTAAGGGGAAGCACCCGGCGGCAGATGAAGGTGCGGATAATATCATCGGAGCAAATGTTGGTATTCTTCATCAGCTTTAACATGAAGCGTACCACCCGGTTCGTCTCTATGTGATCCGTACCAGGGTTGTAGTTCCAGTTGATCTTGGCGGGCGGCGCCGGGTTGAACGCCGGGAAGTTGATGAGGTCAGTGGCGCTCTTGTTCTTCACGTAGAAGAACGTTGTCTGCCACAACCGGCAAGACTCGAGGCCGTTGAACTTGAAAAAGGGGCTCCCTTGGCGGGAGCCGATGATACAAGACCCGCATTGTACGGGGGTTTGGGCTTGGGAATGTCCTTGCCCTGGACCGAGTTGATCCGGGAGAGAAAGAAGCGGGCAAACGTCTCGCGAGCGGGACGGATGCCGATGTAGCCTTCCATGAAGGCCACAAAAAAAGAAAGATAAAAACGGCATTGCCGGGAAGGTGGTGAGGTTGGAGTCGATAGAAATCAAGGAATTGGCGGAAGAAATCGGAGGCAGGAAGGCCGAAGCCACGCTCAAAATGAGCAAGGAAAACAACGACCTCACCGGGTTCAAGCACCGGTTCGATCTCTTCACGAGGAAGCCGGCAGGAGACTCCTTCTGGTATTCTCCTGGACCGGTAAAGCCAGTCGATCTCGTATTGAGTCACGTCGGAACCCCTCCAGGCTCCGCGTGTGATACCGGAAAGATCCTTTCCGGGGGCCCGCTGGAGGTGCCGGTCTCTTGATCTTTGCTGGATTACATTTCCATCCGGCGAGATCTTCGGCTAGCCCGTCGGAAGTACTACTGCCTTGGTTACTAGAGGAGGCGGTGGGGAGAGACTCTTCGCTAGACATATAGATCTGGGTGACGCCGGAATCTACCGAAAAACAGTTTTCCCCAGAAATACCCTCGCGCGAAGATCTACGAGTAAGAGAAAAAGCAAAATAAAGAGGGGATAAATACTCTACCGCCCCAAGATCTGGAAAGCAAGAAGAAAAGAGGTAGAGGCGCATCGGGCCTAACCTGAGGCGGCGAAGTTGCAGAAGAAGGGGTTTGCCGGAGGGATGGTGAGCCTACGGCCGGCGAAGAGGTCCGTCGACGGCGAGGTGAGGAAGAACTCGAGGAAGCGCCAATGCCGCAACTGCGACAGGAGTGCCGCAGAGGTTCTTCACGCGGTGAAGTTCAGCGTCGTCCGGCGGAACAGCAGCGGAAGTTCGCCGGGCGGCGGAGCTTGGATGGCGAACGGAGAGGCGGAGGCGTAGAGGGCAAAAGCACTAAGCGTGAAGAAGTGGAGAATGCGAGGAGAGGAAGAAGAAGGAGCGGTTTCGCCTTATAAGGGAAGAGGGAGATGTGGGCCAGAAAACCGCTGGGCCTCGGTGGTTCGGATCATGGGCCGCGACGGTTCGCTCCACGGGCCAACACGTGGCGCGCAAATTCACGTGTAGAAAACAACATGTCACTGGAAGGCCACACGGATCCGGAACGGCCGCGAGGATCCGGTGTGGCGCCATAAATGCTGGCGCAGAAGCCGAAGGGAAGTGACCCCTGACACTGGCGCGTCAGTCACAGTGCGCATGTCTCTGACAGGCGCGGGGCCCAAGATATTCTCGACTTCGCCGAGGAGGTGTTTAATGACTAAGATGCCGGAGGATAAGATACCGGAAAATGTCTTGCAAGGAGAGATAAAGAAGATCCGGGCAAAGATGCCGGATCCGAGCCCAGTACCGGATAGATTAAACCGGTATCCAAAGACGTGAGAACCTGGCATGGTCTGTTGGATAGAATCCGCCAGACTATACCAGCTTCGGGGACTAATGTTGGGGGGATGACCCCCGGTATGCCAAAGGCATGCCAAACCGGATGGTTTGAGCCATCAAGATACCGGTTTAATGTTTATACCGGAGCACAAGAAAAGCGTTTGGTTGAGCGGGGCTAAGCCGGTATCCTCAAGAGAGGTATACCGGGACCGGATAGAAAAGATACCGGGCCACCGGAAAGAAGAGCATGTCGGCAGGACTGGTCAAAGATCCTCTCCAGAGCTAGAAGACAAAGATGAGCTAAGCAAAGTAACTTTAAACGAAGGGCTGACGATAAAGATAAGGATGACGAAGAAAGAAGCCGGAGGACGTCAGCCTCCCTGATTAAAGAGGACCCCGGTGTCATCTATGATTAAAGTAGCTTTGTAAAGTAGCTTTGTAAAGTAGTTTGTCTAGTCAAAGATACCATTAGGGTTTCTTGCCTTGTAAGCCACCCTCTCCCCTATATAAGGAGAGGGGGCAGCCCTCCTCACGGGCACGTAGGTAGTGATACACGAACGCATGAAATACAAACCTGTAACCTGTGAGAATCAATGAAGAAAGTGATCTAGAGCGAGTTCTTCCTTGTGTCTTTCTTCTTCAACCTCTAGCCTCGGCTAAGTTCTTGAGGAAACCATCCGGAAGTTCATCCCATCTGATCGCAAACCCTCCCCCGAATCCTCTAGCGTCCATTCGGCCCCAATTTAAGCCATCCTATGGCATCTGTCTGTTCACCACGACGACACCGGTCATCTTAGATCACCAGCACACCACAAATTTCGCCGCCGAGAGCATCATCACTACAAAATGGAATACAACACCAATTAAGCATGGATACTTGTGCAAGTAAAAGTCCGTGAATGAAGAAATGATCAAAGTCATCTGTGGATAGTTTGGTAGGGAACTCACCAGCTACGGCGAGTGTTGGCGGGACTCACGGCTCTCGCGACGGGGCGACACGCCGACGGAGTGACCAGGACTCGGACCACCAAAGTGAAGCGAAGTCCTCTCGGCGGGCAACGCGTCTGGCGAGGAGGCAGCAGCGTGACCAAAGGGATTGTTCGAGTGAGTCGAGGATCCCTACATAGCACGAGCAAAATATGGCTAAGTGTAAATATCAATGTGCAAGGCAACGGTAAGTAGTAGCTTAGTAGTATGGCAAAGCACTAACCGGAGTCCCGCTGACATAGGCATCCCCAATGGGCCTGCCGGAGATGGTGCCCGGGGTTTATGGAAGGCCCACGACCTGAAGTTTCTGAAGCCCGGAAGCCCAGTTATGAAATAGTTTGGAAATATATAGTTGTTTTAGGAATAATGACTTGTAAACTATTACGGGACGAACTCAAAGAGTCTCCCGGACTTTGTAACTTGTACATCACGAAACCCTCGGCTCCGCCTCCTATATAAGGGGGAGTCGAGGGACAAAGAGAGGATCGATTTCATTGTCAACACAACCCTAGTTTCTTAGCAGTCGAGTACTTTTTCGGCTGAACCTTCGAGATCTACCTGCCCTTTACTTCCCTGAAAACGCTAGTCTACAATCTGTAGGCATTGACAATTAAATACCTTGTCAATTGGCGCCGTCTGTGGGAATTGAAGGCGACAAGGATCTGATCTTGATGGCACGCTCAACATCGTCGACGTCTTCGGTGGCAAGCAACGCGATGGACAGAGGTAAACAGATCGAAACTGGTCTAGTCGATTTTGTTCCTCACCCGCCCTCCCGTGTGGATGCATATGCGTATCCGGAGGAGCCTATGGAGATGACGTTCGGGAGGTTTCACTTCCGCGTCGGAAAAGAGGGATCACATCGTCTCGAGGTTCCGTTTTCGTCGGGATCGCCGGCGGCCGACTCCGATCTTTCGGAATCGTCGTCATCGTTCGAGACGGGAGCCAAGGAGATCTCGTCGCCACGCTTTCCCAAGGACGTGGCAAGCGGAGAACTCGTCAAGATCTTCGGCAGCATGTCCTTCGAGTCATCTGCGGACTCCAATATAAGAAGCGACTCAGACAGCGTCGACAGCTTCAACTTCATCGACAGATCTACTTCTGTTCGGGAGGTCTTCACCGATCTATACGACGGTGTCACCAACCCCAGCAAAAGTCAAGCTTCAAAATATCATCAAGTTTATGTAATTGGAGAGCCAAGTCGCCCATAGGAGGAGACATCAAAGGCTTTCGATAATGTGGGAAATCCATATGTCGATCCCGCTGATCTTACGCGAGGTTTGGGCACTAAGTACTTTCGGGCCTGCGGAGCGACAGATGGTGCAACTTCCACAAGCGGCTTGGGACAGAGCCGCAAAAGCTATGGATGGTACAGAGCCGATGACTACAACTGCCACGTTCGAAGAATTGCAAGCATACCAATATAAACTCGCCCGTGATGGACGAGAACTCGAAAAGCAAACATCTGAGCTTAATAGGAGGAAAGCCGCAGCTTCTGCGTCAAGCCGAAGAACGGCAGAGCTCAGTCGACGTTCAGGAACTTCGGTGTCCAATCATAGGGCAGCCCGTAATAGAGCAAGGTCTAGGCTACAGAACGTGCCCGAAGGCGAGAGGGACAATCTGATCCAAAATCTCGATATGTCCTTTATGTCAATAGATACAAGGGGAAACATTATTCCCAAAACACTGGAAGCTGGATATATGGAGACTCAGGCCTTCATACTGGCAAATAGACCACCTCCCGGAGATCCAAGGGAACCATTGTACAACATGGCTATAGCAGGAGTTGGAGTCATGGGAACAGCATTCACAAACACAGGTACACGTCCCGACGGTGTTCCAAGGCACAATAGTCAACGACCCACAGTGGTAGTACAGGACCCGTCAAGAACAAACGCGGCAAGAGATACATCGACACGGGCGCGAGTTGATAGGGCGCAGCAAGAAAGGAGAGAACGTCGGCAGTCACCAGAAGTCGACGAGGAGGAGATGTGCGGGCTCCCTTGCTTCACTCGAAGAGTTCGCAAAACACGGGTTCCATCTGGTTTCAAGTTACCCGACAACTACAAGAAGTTCGATGGCCTGCAAGATCCAGAGGATTGGCTAGTCGATTATCTGGAAACAGTGAAATTGACGGGAGGAACCAAGGCAACTTCCATGCAAAGCATCCAAGTGCACCTAAGTGGAGCAGCGTGATCATGGATAAAAAAGTTACCACCTGGATCCATTGACAGTTGGGAAACTTTCGAGGACATATTTGTGAAAAATTTCCTATCTACATGCAAGAAACCTGCGTCAATAGAGCAGCTACGAGCCTATAGACAAAAGTATGATGAGTCGATGAGGACGTACATTCAGAGGTGGAACATTATAAAAAATTCGGCAGAAAACATATCTGATGACAGAGCGATAGATGCGTTTGTCGCCGGAATTCGAAGGAAGAATTTAGTCGAGGATTTGGGAAGGACTAATCCAAAAACAATAGCGGCGCTGATGGAAATAGCGAACCGCTGGGCAGATGGAGAAGATGTTGTCCACAACAAGCGACATAGGTCGCCTGAGGACGATCGTAATCGAAATATTCAAAATAGACGACGATTTTCTTGCCAATTCTCCGACTATGACGGTCCCGACCAAATTTCGGCTGGCTTCTGAGGAAATAGCGGAAATAATAATCGAGATGATTATCAAAAGAGTGGTGAACAGCGTAATGACTACAGGGATAGCCCACGTCCCAACAGGCAAAATAATGGACCAAGGTTCCAGAGGCCGTACATATCTCCCAAAGATATGATGAACGGACCATGCCAGATGCACTTCTATCTCGACAACAACGGGAAGAGGCAGTCGGGGCATTTACAGAAGGATTGCCGAACTTTCCAGGCGCTGAACAGGTACGCGGGGCATGCCAACGCACAGGCAGCAAATAGAAACCCTCAGGGGCCAAGGAGTGAGATCCAGCTTCCACCTCCTCCCGCGATCACGGACGAAAATCGACACCAGTTACAAATAGCGGCAGCTCCACACCCGCCTCCTTATATTGACACCAATGGTGCGGTCTCAATGATCCAGAAGGCCAGGCCATCCAACAGAGCTCAAAAAGTAATTTCGCGACAAGTCTTCATGGCAGAAAAGATGCCTCCACCAACAATCGAGTACCTGAATTGGTCGGGACAAGACATTAGCTTCACCATAGCGGATCACCCGCAGCAAGTCCCTCGACCAGGGCAATCAGCTTTGATCTTACCAACGGTGATCGCAGGATTCAATGTTTCACGAGTATTCATAGATGGAGGCAACAGTGTAAACCTCATGTATGCAGATACATTGAGGAAGATGAATATATCCTTGGCGAACTTAAAACCGGACACGTGTTTCAATGGTATCACACCAGACAAGCCAAGTTATCCACTGGGAAAGATCAATCTCGACGTTCAGTTTGGAACCCGAGAGAATTACAGGATAGAAAGGCTGGAGTTCGAAGTCATGGATTTTCCATCACAGTACCATGCTCTACTGGGGCGACCCGCGTATGCCAGGTTTATGGCAGTACCACACTACACGTACCTGTTGTGGAGACTCCCTGGACCAAGAGGCCCAATCACAGTAAAAGGCAGTTTCGCGCTAGCGGATAAGTGCGACAAAGATTTTCATCGACTGTCAGAAACCTTCGGGATGCAAGCGGAGTATATGGCGTCCAGGCTAACAACTGATTATGACGTGTTGCCTATGGAGGGAGGCCGCTAAAGGAGCCAACCTTCGACACGACCAAGAACTTAAAGGAAGTGCAGATCCATCCGACAGATCCCAAGAAGACGACAACTATCGCAACAAATATGGATCTCGCATAGGAAAGCGCGCTCGTCGATTTCCTCCGTGAGCGCTGGGAAATCTTCGCATGGTGTCTAGCAAACATGTCAGGAGTACCCAGGGAACTTGCAGAGCACCCTTTAAACTTGGATCCATTGGCCAGACCAGTCAGACAACCTTTGCGGCGTTTTTCGTAACCAAATCGCAAAGCTATGCTGTCGGAGATTAATCGACTCAGAGAAGCTGGATTTATAAAGGAGTTACACACAGAGGCCACGTGGGTAGCTAACCCAGTGCTGGTCCCGAAGAAAAACACAAAGGTCCTTCGCATGTGCGTCGACTTCACGTGTCTCAATAAACATTGCCCAAAGGATCACTTCCCCCTCCCAAGGATCGATCAAATTATCGACTCCACGGCAGGCTGTGAACGTATTTCCTTTCTGGACGCATATTCTGGTTACAACCAGATCCGATTAAAAGAAGAAGATGAGTTCAAAACAGCTTTTATAACACCCTATGGTGTGTTCTGCTATAGAACAATGCCTTTCGGGTTGAAAAACGCGGGAGCAACATATCAACGGATGATGCAGAAATGTCTTGCCACTCAGATTGGTAAAAACGTTCAAGTGTACATTGATGATATCGTCATAACAACAAAGAAAGGTTCAACATTGATCGATGATCTCAAGGAAACTTTCGACAACCTCGATAAATTCTGCCTCAAGCTGAACCCGACGAAGTGCTCTTTCGGTGTTCCTGCGGGAGAACTTCTCGGGTTTCTGGTGTCAGCAAGAGGAATCGAGGCTAACCCGGAGAAAATTCAAGCCATCGTGATGATGTGGAAGCCAACAAAGTTAAAGGAAATACAACAGCTAACTGGGCGAGTCGCAGCTTTGAGCAGATTCGTCGCCAGGCTGAAAGAAAAGGCGTTACCGTTCTACGCCCTGATCAAACAGGGAGAAAAGTTTGAGTGGAACGAAGAAGCAGACAGAGCCTTTGAGGATCTCAAACGCACAATTTCGACACCACCAATATTGGTGGCGCCCAAGGAAAAGGAACCTCTTCTGTTATATATCGCGGCCACACCCCAGGTGGTCAGTACAGTACTTGTGGTTGAGCGAGAAGAAGAAGGAAAACTCCATGGAGTTCAGTGGCCGGTATACTTCATCAACGAAGTTTTAACGCCTTCAAAACAGCGGTACCCGCAGTACCAAAAGTTAGCATATGGAGTATTCACAACCGCAAGAAAACTGCGACACTATTTCTCGGCACATCCGATAATAGTAGTCAACGAGGCGCCTTTGTCCAATATATTAAACAACCCAGAAGCTAAGGGTCGTGGCTCCCTTTGGGGAATAGAACTTTCCCCTAGGGACATCACGTATGAAAAAAGAAAAGCAATAAAGTCGCATATTTTACCAGACTTTGTCGCAGAGTGGATGGAGCTGCAAAATAAGGGACCCCCAGATTTGTCGAGAATCTGGACTATGAATTTCGACGGGTCCAAAAGGTTAGAAGGAGCTGGAGCAGGCGTGATATTAGTATCACCTCAAGGAGATAAACTGGAATATATATACTGCGGATGACGTTCCCCAACGCGTCTAACAACGAGGCAGAGTATGAAGCACTGATACATGGGATGAAGATGGTGAAAGCCTGTGGTGCAACCCGATTAAAAATCTTCGGCGACTCCCAATTGGTGGCTCAACAGGTGATGAACCAATGTGACGCAGTCAATGATAGTATGATAGCATATAAGGAGGTATAAAATGAACTCGAGAAGCTCTTTGACGGATGCAAAGTGAATCATATCAGTAGACTCATCAATGATGAAGCCGACGTTTCGGCAAACATTGGGTCGCAGTGTTTAGCAATACCACCCGGCGTATTTTGGGAAGAGATAAGTGAAAGATCGACTAAGGCAAAGAAACAACCAAAGAAAAAGAAGAAAGTCGAGAAAGGCTCGGGGGCTCCAGCAACATCAGAAGCAAGCGCATCGGGAGATGAGGAAGAATCACATGAGGTGATGGTGGTGCAAGTTCCTTGGATGCAGGGTTACATCGCATATATCTTAAGGAAATAAAGACCCGGGGATCCAGTAGAAGCAAGGTGAATTATTCGACGGTCCAAGGCCTTCACCGTCGTTAAGGGCGAGCTGTATAAGCGAAGTATATCGGGAGTATTGCAACGATGCGTTACACCCGAAGAAAGAAGAGTACTCTTAAAAGATGTGCACGAAGGAGTGTGTGGACACCACGCAAGCAGTCGAGCTATAGCAGCCAAGGTTTTCAGAGCAGGATTCTACTGGCTAACAGCAATTGAAGATGCAAAGGACATAGTGCGTACCTGTGATGCGTGCCAAAGGTTTGCCGCAAAACCTCATTCTCCGGCAGCAGAGTTGATGCCAATACCATTGTCATGGCCTTTCGCTCAATGGGGTCTTGATATGGTGGGAAAATTGCATAAGGCGTGGCCAGGAGGATACGAGTATATGCTCGTAGCTGTCGACAAGTTTACTAAATGGATTGAGGCAAACCGATAAACTCGCCAGATGCAGCATCAGCGGTCAAGTTCATCAAAAGTATCGTTTTTCGATTTGGAGTTCCTCATAGCATCGTCACAGACAATGGCAGCAACTTCACCTCCAAGGAATTCAAGGCGTACTACGCAGAGGTAGGCATCAAATTACAGTTTGCCTCAGTTGCGCACCCGCAAACCAATGGTCAAGTCGAGAGAGCGAACGTCATCATCTGCAACGGCATCAAGAAGCGCCTCCTAACACCATTGGAAAAAGCTCGACACACAATACATCAAGAGGAGTTGCCTAGCGTGCTATGGAGCATATAGACGACACCCAACACAAGAAACTCCGTTCTTTCTGGTTCATGGAGCTGAGGCAGTGCTCCCGATAGAGATAGACCACAATTCCCCGAGAGTGGCGGAGTTTGATGAAGAAACCTCGAGAAAGGCACTGGAAGATGACGTTGATGCACTCGACGAAGCTCGAGATGAGGTATTATCAAGAGTTACCAAGTACCATCAAGATATGAAGAACTACCACAGTCGATGTCTGCGACCAAGGTCTTTCCAAGTAGGCGACCTAGTCCTTCGGCTTACGCAAGATAGCCATGAGAAATTCGAGTCGCCATGGATAGGCCCGTACATCATCACCGAAGTAATCGAAGGAGGAGCATACAGGATAAAGGACAAGAAGACAGGGATCGCCGAGCCAAATCCATGGAACGTGGCGCAGCTTAGGCGTTTTTACGCTTAAGCTGAAATATAGACATATATGTAAACATACAATGTACTGAAACACCCTCGAGATTTCAGACGCACTCTTTTCCTTTTAGGGCATCGAGTGGGGCTGGAAGGTTTTTAATGAGGCAGACTCGCGGTGCTGCAATATAGTAAAGGTATTGGTGATATACATCTTTTTCTTCGACAGGCTCGGGGGCTTGCAACCCGCAGATTCAACATATATACAAAAGTCTCTCCAATATACAATATATAAGTTATTTTCCTTGGTCCAAAACACCTCGCAAACCAATAAAAATAAAAACACTAGCCACCGAAACACTCGGGGGCTAGAAGAAAGAAAGAACATACAAGTTGTTTTACAATATACATAGTGCTTACAATACACAGGTTTCCTTTGTCAAGAAAAATTTCGACGAAAGAAGCAGACTTTCAGTCATGTCCTATCAGGTCATCTATGTTCACTCTTTCATCGTCAGCAATGGCACCCATGTGATCAGCATAATTACCCTTCACGAAGAATTCAGCATCCATCCGAAGTAAATCATCCATCATTTCCTCGGCCACGGGGTTACAACATCGTTGATTTTGTCGATATTCCTCCTCCGTCTCTTCAGTTTTGCATGGCAAATTTCAACGATTTTGGTCATATCTAACTTCGGGTAGCAGATCTGCAACATGATCATAGCAAACCTAGCTCCAGCAGTCAATTGGGCCTTCACAAAATCATGGATTCGAGGAGCATCTTTGAATTTATTCATCAAATCAGGAATGGTCTTCGGCTGGGAGTTTCGAGGAAACATGGTGTTATAAACCAGGGCCAGCGTCCTTGTGAAGAAATCAAGATAACCACGGACTTGACCTGCGCGGTCTTGAAATCTGACGATTCGTCGGGTACGATCCGGTGTAACCCAAAAGATGGAGCCATGGTCCAGAGCAAGTTTGACAAGTAGATTTGATCTCGCGTCAACTCGTTGGTCTTCGGTAGCAGCATCTAAAAAGGAACCTAATCGACGGAAGTATCATAGTGAGAGATGAAAAACAAGTAAATAAAGTAGAGAGGAATTTCTAACTTATGAAGCATACCTGCCATATCCAGGCTAGCGTCAGTCATCAACTCAAGCTTATAATATTCTCGGGAAGTAGCCTGCGCAGCTTCAGCGACTGCAGCCTCTTTTAAAGCTAAGGCTTCCTGGGCCTGTTGAAGAGCAATTTTCTCCCTCTCGGACGATTTTCGAGATTGTTCCATTATCACAAGTGCTTGCTTCTTCATCGACTGGAGTTGTTGTCGAAGTTCGTTCAAATCTTGTACTGGATCAGTGTTCGAAGAATCTTCAACGAAATCATCAGCGGAAGTTTTCCTCGAGTAGGAGGAAGCGGGCAAAGCATCCGAAGAGCGAGGAGTCGCAGTATAGTTGTCAAAAACCAACTGGAAAGAAAATCCCGACATAAATCATTTGGCAAAATAGCATTCCATTAAGTCATTTGGATATTTACATGCCCATTACAAGAATTTGTTCCTAGTGAACCAATGGCAGGCTGTCGCAAGAGACTACTAAGGCGACAACATCACAAGAAGAAGAAAAAGAAAAAACAGAGACAGGATGGTCTACTTGACCTCCAGCTTCGCAGAACTGGGGGAAGGAGCTGGCTTGTATCCGAGGAAGGAGAGGATCTTCTTCGAGTAAGGTTTGGTAGCCCTAATCAAGGATTGCCCCTTCTCCGTCTTCATCCTCTTCGCCTCACCAGCTTTCGCCCAGTCGACGTTCTGCTAGCTTTCGGCAACCAAAGCTATGGTGCCTTCAATGCCAATCTTCAAGTTTTCCTGCCGGAGAGCCAGCCCAAGATCTTCTTCGGGAATGAAGTACTTGGTAAGGGCAGCGAAGGTGTCGGGCTGTTCTTTCTTCGGGAAGAAGTAGGGGAAAAGGCGCGAAAATGCCGTCTTAGCATCATAGATACTGCGGCGCACCAGATCCCCATGAATCTCGAGGAGGGATAGAGCATCGAGAAGACGGTCATCTTTAGGCTTCTGAAGTTCGAAATCCTGACTCATCTTTCCTGCTGAAACAAATTTCGGATTATCAACAAGTATAAGGAGAAGATAATTTTGGAAGAAACTTGATCAAAGTGATTTGCGAACTTACTGACAAAACGCCGATTCTGCGACTCCAGGCGGGCAATGACATCTTCCCCACGAGCGATTTGCTGAGCTGTTTTGTCACTCAAAGCAGTTTCAGCTTGATGGAGTCTCTCTCGAAGACTTCCAACAGAGGCAGCGTCTAGCTCGGCCTTTTCGCGAGCTTTTTCACTTCTCTCTAGCTTGAGGGCAAGATCATCGGCATGCTTGTTAGCTTTGGTGAGAGCCTCTAGCAAAAGAAAGGACGACAATGTCAAGATAAAAATAGCCAAAGAAAGTTGACCCGATAAAAAGGGACGGTAGAAAGGAGTACCTTTCAAACTATCAACAGTGTCACGGTACCCAATAAATTGAGTACCAAGACGAATGAATTCTTTCATCAGAGGCTGAAAAAAGAAAGTAGCCGAGAAGGTCAAAAACGAAGAAAAAAAACTCGACAGAAGACAAAATAGTGGTAAGAGTTCTTACATCATCCAAAGAAGGAGTCGCCGAACTCCCGGCCAAGAGGCTTTGTTCTTCGCCAAGCTCAATTCTCGCCCTCTTCGGCGAGGGGGCACGTGGGCTGCCGACAGGAGTCGACTTTTCTAAGTCTTGCTGAGGAGGCGAGGTTTCCTCCGTTGCACGACGAGTTTCCGAAAGAACTAAAGTCTGTGACGTGCTCGTGGGAGCAATCACATTAGCAGTTGGTTCTTTTTCTTCGTCGCCACTGTGCACAAAAGATAGTATGAGAATACTTAAAAAAACAATATATCAAAAGAAAAAGATGACATAGTAACTTACGAGCTAACAAGGGCATCATTGTAAGGGTTGAAGGCATCCTCCTCCTCGGGGGAAGTTTCCTCGGCAGGTGATCCGCCGGCTTTGGAGGTGCCGGAGTCTTCGACATCACCCCTCTTCCTCTTGCTCCGGGGGGAAAAAGTGGAAGGGAGAGAATGCGCTGACACGGAAGCCTCAGATTCACTCTGTCTTTCAGAGGAACCCGCGGATTTGTGAGATCCCGCGATTTCACTCTCAGGGCGAGAAGTACCCTGCGCATCGTCGGCAACGATGGCTCGATCATCGACCTCCCCACCTTCAGGTAAGGGAGGCAAAGAAGAGGTGACTTGGTGGTTCTGCAAAAGGAAAAACAATAACAAGGGACAGTTGAGGACAGAAGTTAGCAGCAAAATAACAAGATAGAAGTCGAAATTTGAATCAAATTTGAGAAAGCAGGTTAATCGAGATAACAATCAAAAAACTCGAGAGACATGTTGCTTACTTTGGGGAGAGCGTGGGCACCGCTGAATGGTTCCACGCGGCAGGAGGTTGGAACTGAATCCTTTTTGCTTAACGACGAAACACATCGAACAAGCTTCTCCAAATCCTTCGCAGAGAGATCTTTGGATAAGCGGTCGACATCTTTCTCGCCAGCATACAGCCACATAGGGTTTTTGCGAGCCTGTAGAGGCTGCACCCTAATCCTAAGGAAATAGGTGGTAATTTGAATACCCGACAATTCTTTGCCTCGGGTATTCTGCAGCTCGTGGATGCGCTTCATCAGTGCATCTGTCGTCGTTTTCTCTTCTTCGGTGGCTTATTCGTCCCAGGATTGGCGCTGAAGGATTTTTGCGCTACCATCAAAGGGGGTGACGTTGTATTCCTGCGAGTCAGAGCACTCCCCGCGGACGTATAGCCATTTTTTGCACCACCCTTGGACGGAGTCGGGGAATTTGACGTCAAAATACTCGACGTCAGGGCGGACACAGATAACAACACCACCTATGTTTGGTTGGGTCCCGAGAAAGCACTCGTAGAGGGTGATAAAGATAGAAATATGGAGGATGGAATTGGGAGTCAGCTGGTGCAGCTGCAACCCATACACAAAGAGCAATCCACGAAGAAATTCATGGATAGGAGCGGAGAGACCGCAGATGAGGTGGTCAACGAAGCTAACCCGATATTGGATGGGGGCGTCGGAAAGCTTTCCTCGCTGGGGAAGATCAGCGCCTCTTTCTTCTTCATCAAGCCAAACTTCTTCATCAGGTTCATGTCTTGGTTTGAGATCTTAGATCTCTCCCACTCAGAAACCTCCAAATCTTGCGTCGCCATGCTTGCTTCTGGGGTGGTGTGCCTTGTGAGCCTCGACCGCGGTGGCATCAACGCTGGCACTGTAAAGATTGAGGCTGAGGACGAGCGCAGGAGCTTGTCTGGTTGCAATGGAAGCTTTTAGACAGAGAGAGGATAGGAGCGCGGCGCAGCGAAGGGGATTTCTGAGGAAGACGACGGTTATTTATAGCAGGCCAGCGAATCGCCGCGCCGTTGGATGCAGAAGAAATGGATCTGGGACCTTACACATGTCTCTAGGGGTAAAACAATTTTTTTACCTCGAGGTAACTAAACAGGCGCCACAGTGCACGTGCCAGAAAAAGCGGAGGACGTGTGTCCCCCACTTGCGTAACGTGTCAAATACCGCAGAGTTTCGGGCCCACAGGTCAGTGACAGGACAGAATTCGCTTCTTCCCGATACAGTGGTCCTGGCCATCGTCAACACTGATGTCACTCTAAAGAAAAACTTCGACTGCGGTGTTATGAGGATTGGCGACAGAGAAGGATTAATGATAATTTCGGGAGCCTTTGATGAAATACAAGTTTTTGTTGAAATGCTCGGGGGCTACTTTTTAAAGAGGTTTGGTAAAGGAGTTGCTTTAGAAGGATAAACATTAGTCTATAGCTTTCATCAAAAACAACGTCGTTGAAAGAGAACTTCGACCCGTTTCATCAAGAATATCGACAGGGAAATCTTGAGTATTGCAAGAAAGAATATCGACAGGGAATATCGACCCCATTATCAAATACAAGTATTTGTTCATATGCTCGGGGGCTACTCTTATCAGACGTATTGTTTATACTTCTGATAAGAGGGTAACGCGGATGATAAAAAATAGAGTTGTTCCACAGTAAAGCAAATTGAGCCTACATCCAAGTATAAATACTCGACTGTAGCCTCGGGGGCTACTCCCATCGGGAGCGCTGGTCGCGCACTCGATAAAGATGGGAGAATTAGAAGAGATGACAATATAGCGACAAAGGTGCTAAAAAGGTGAGCCTACAACCAAGTACAAGCACTTGGCTGTAGCCTCGGGGGCTACTCCCATCGGGAACGATGTTCGCGTGCCCGATGAAATTCAAGAAGTCATGGTGAGCATATTTCGAGTTGTAAAATAACTCTTCATATACTCCCATCGGGAGGACAAGATAAAAATATACAAGTCATCCGTTGACTCGAATAAATGTGCTATTCCAGCAGACGAAAAAAACACTCGACAATATATTCTCAGAGCGCCTCAAACGAATTAATCTCTGAATGCCGCAATACTTTGCGAAGGTAAGTCCCAGGATCCGTCCTGCGCGGCGTGGAACCGCCTCTGACGGCGCTTTGCTACTTTTTTCCGTATCAACAGATACGAAGAAAAATCCTAACGGACGCGTTAGGTACCCGATAAAACATGACTGGAATTCGGCATCTGGTAAGACCTTAAGCGGCACATGTCGAATTACGCCAGTATCCTGAGGTCATGTCCAGGGACGTTATTTTGAAGTAGGCTTTTGTGGATTGCCACAAGAGCAGTTAACTGGTACCTGATCCGTCAGATGAACCAGCCCCAACTACCGTTATCCCTGTACAACATACAATTGCTTTATAAAGGTTATTTATTGACTCGAAGGTATCATATGATAATTGTAAAAGTTGGAGATTTTCCTTGATTTTTTGATTCAAGCAAAATCTCGGGGGCTACTGACATAGGCATCCCCAATGGACTTGCCGGAGATGGTGCCCGGGGTTTATGGAAGACCCACGACCCGAAGTTTATGAAGCCCGGAAGCTCAGTTATGAAATAGTTTGGAAATATAGAGTTGTATTAGGAATAATGACTTGCAAACTATTACGGGACGAACTCAAAGAGTCTCCCAGACTTTGTAACTTGTACATCACGAAACCCTCAGCTCCGCCTCCTATATAAGGGGGAGTCGAGGGACAAAGAGAGGATCGATTTCATTGTCAACACAACCCTAGTTTCTTAGCAGTCGAGTACTTTTCCGGCTGAACCTTCGAGATCTACTTGCCCTTTACTTCCCTGAAAACCCTAGTCTACAATCTGTAGGCATTGACAAGTCAATACCTTGTCACCCGCCGTGGTACTGTGCGAGGAATTCCGCCTTCGTGGGCATCTTTGGCAACGGTGGTACCACTGGAGGTTCCACATACTGTGGCGGCGGAGCACCAGCTGTTAGAGCCGCGAAAAGCGCCGGCAAGGTAGTTTAAATGTCAGGTGTGGAGAAAGTTAGAAAATAGTACAAGTGGCTATGATGGGTAATAGTTAACCTTAGTTTGTTCTTGCATGTGTTCTCTTGAGGCAGAATTCGCCACTTCGTATTCATGCATCTTATGTTGAAACTCTTCCTGAAGCTGCTCATAGGCTTCCGTCATGCGGGCCTACAATTTGACATAATGAGCCCCGCCAATATGGAGATGCATGAAATGGAAGTCGAAATGAGGACAAAAATGAGAGAAAGCTTACATCGTCAGAAGTCTGGGTCGAACGCCGTGGACGAGGTGGCATAAACACACCGGAGCTCGAGGCCATGTTCCGGATTCGTGGAAGAGTGATGGTATGCTTGTGCACCTCATTAAGAATGCTTGTACGGCCATGTGGCTTGCCGTGACCTGAGATCATCACCGCCATCTCGTCGAATGGCTCTGAAAGTGGGTCAGAATTCTCCCCATGCAACGACTTCAACGCCTTCTTGTAACTATCCACGTAATCGTCGGTCTTGCCGCAGTACACGACCTTGCCTTCAAAAAGCTCCTTCTTCTTATGAGCCGCCTGCCAAACTTGGATACGAGGAATCTCCTGCCCTCCATTAGCGGCCACCTGAAGTGCAGAAAACGCATGTTATGTAGAAAAGAAGGAACATGAAGACAAATAGAAGGAGGGTTGTTCCATATATATACCATGTCCTTCTCGTAGAGAGGGAAGGGTTTGTTGCCTTGATTGTGTGTTCCCCCACTGCCATGGTTGGCCTTGTTTTGGATGCTCCTGGCCTTGAACTCCTCATCATCGGTCCAATAGCATACCAGCGCACACCAACCATCCTTCTTATTCACGCACCATGTTGGACAAATCTAATAAATGAAGACATGTCAATTCAATAAATATAATGCAATATGTGATGAACATAGGACAACAAAGAGAATTTACTTACACTCTGCCAACCAGCGTCATCCTCAATAGTAAGATTCTCTGCAATCACTCTATCCTTGTTTCTCCTCTTCCCTTTTTCAGCGAAGTAGTGTGTGATGGCCAGCTTGCGAACATGGTATAAGGCATCCCTAAGATTCTTCTTGGCCATCTTCTCCAAGACTGTGGTAGCCTCCTGATGATCCATGCCAGAGGACAATTTGTAGAACTCCTACAATCATGCACAAGACAACAACGGTGAGACTCGTGGGTTAGCACAAAATCTGAAGTGCACAAAATCTTGACTTGTGTGCTTTGAAAAG
>NC_061510.1:84386014-84399606 GCF_022539505.1 Lolium rigidum
CTGCAAATAAACTCCGGAAGAACGACTCGTAGTCTAGTCTTATCACGAACTCTATTTGTAGAGTATTTAACTAGCTACCGTGGCTATGAATAGATTCTAGCTAAATAGGAGCTAGGTTTAGGAAGCTAGTTCCCTTCTATAGCTAAACTAGGTTTTCTCCTTGATGTATGTGGTATCTGACTCTTCTGACAGGGTCCTGTCTCATGAAGTAGTTGTTGACTCCTCGGCCTTCGAGTTGCACTGTAGGTCCTCCTTCGATGCCTCCATTTCTAAGCAGGGGATTTAAGAGTGGGATGAGTACGAGCGTACTCAACAAGTTCATTATAGGAAAGAGGTGTTTAATGCACTAGCTACAGCATTAGACCAGAAAGTCTAATACCAATGCAGGTTTTCATAATCATTTCTTCAAGAGGTTGCTTTTATTCGGAAGAACTATGTCCGTCAGCCTTCACCGGTTTACTAGAACTTCATGGAGCTCCTTTCCGGCCGCGTTCGCAGCTTCCATATCCCGGAACAGGAGTGACAGGTCACGGTTCTTTACACTCTGCAGAGGTGTGTTGCTTTACCCATAAGAGATCTTAACCTTGGTGCCAACCGGGAATGACCCGTCCACACTTCCTATGGTGTGAGGCCCGGTATAAGGTCTAGCCAATCATGTTCCTCCGCTACCTCGAACACCCACCCTTTTGTAAGAATGTCCTCCCCTATATCCATGATGAGACCGTTCCGGGCATTCATATGCCTTCCCCTATCATCATGGATAGACCGTTCCGGACACCTTACAATCCCTCATAGACCGCAATACCGTGGGGACTTAAGGCTTCCCCAGCCTACCGCTTGTTCTTCGAAAGACAAGTGTCTACGGACTGTGCCGTGGGGACTTAAGGCTTCCCCAGCCTACCGCTTGCCGCCGACAGATACAAGTGTCTACGTAAAGCGCATCCGTTGATGAACGAGAGGTGGAAACACTTTTGACTACTCCGTCCCACTCCGGATCTTATGGTTAACACGGGTATTACGGCACAAGAATCACTGGCGACATTTGTTGTTTAATCCTAGATGGATATAAACCCGTGCAATGGAACCTCCACCATATCAACACAATCCATGGTTCCATTGCCCACCACATAGTCATATTCATAGTTATGAAAGTAGTGGTTTTGATTTTTGTGCAATAGTGATAACCATAATACTTTGCAAGTAATTTGATAAAAATACTCAAATGACATGAGCAAGTGATGAACTTGCCTTTCTGGACTGCAAGATTATGCAGTCAAGGTCTTCGATACGTAGTAACTCCAACTTCTGAAATAGCATCATCGTCCGGTAAGGACGATGTTTAAAAGATTGGCAAGGATGCAATAATGCTTAATAATGAGATGCAATCGCTCTAAGCGTGACCTAACCCCGATGATTTAGGATTAGTGAGTGGTAATGATTAGTTCAGGGTGTGTTGCACTTTTAGAGTGATTTACAAACAAGGTTCTGATTCAGGTTTGTGTTGCTTTAGAATCATAAGCAAGTGGTATAATGTAAAGTAACAGTCATACACAGCAAAGATTATTAGTAGTATAGCAAGTAAAGAGCAGTTGTCAGTTTTAATACTCTATGGCATGGTTAATGATTACTTGTTATATTCTTCAAAAGAATAACTTTTGAAGAACATGTTCTTTAATAAAGAACAAGTATGACAATTGAGTTTGTGGTTTGCTATGATTTATTCTGGTTCCAGGTAGTTTCTGGGTAAGTATAAGATGGATCGCAACATAGTGGGATTCATCAGCAACTAGGCTTGATTGGTTTTACTTAAGCATGAGCAACTTAAGCAATTAATTATACATTATACATGGTTGCTACCATGGTGGGTTCATCTTGTTGGTGATTGCTAGCTAGGGTTTATAGTAGGTCCTTATAAGCAGGGTTGATGAGAATTCCTTATTTTCTTCAAAAGAATAACTTTTGAAGAACATACTTCTTAAGTAATAAGAAGTGTATCAATTAGGGTTGAGGTTATCTTGTATTAGCTATTGGGTTTCTAGGTAGAGAATGGCTGATTCCTAGATAGGATGGTTCATAAGTATCTCACACTAGTAGGGTTTAGTGGAATATGGTTAGGTAATGCATAATATTTGGTATAGTTGTTATTAGGGTTCATCACAATGATGTGATGCTAAGCATGGATGAATAAGGATGATGGTTTTGACAGTAGAGGCTAAGGTTTAAACTTGGTTGATCCTACTTGATCAACTAGGTTTAGTGATATGCATACATGGAATACTAAATTGCTAGTGATAGGGTTCTACATTTTATGTGAACATATGTATGTCTTTTAGTTGCTAATGATGGCTCTATGATTTGAAATAAAGTACCATGATCATCTGTTCTAACCTTGGGTTTAGGTTAGAAGTAAATTAGGGTTCACATGTAATAATGGAACTAGGGTTCCTAGTTAATTTAGGGTTTAAGGATCCCACCTGAAATTATGGGGTTATCACTTTGTTTTATAATGGAACTAGGTTTCCTAATTACTCTATAATTCTTGTATTAATAACTTCATTAATAAAGTTGAAGTTATTAATAACTTTGAAATTAAAATAATATTGGATTTGTCCTTTTATTATTTTTAAAGAATTAATAAGTAAGGTCATTATTAATTAGGATTTAAATCCTCCTATTAAGGATTTAATAAATTATAAGCAAAGGAAAATGAGTTTTATTATTTTCCTGATTTGCTTATTGGTTTTTTATTAATTTTAGAAGTTTTTCTTATTTATTGAATTTTAATTAAATTTGGAATTAAAATTAAAGGATTAAATAACAAGTATAAAATAATTGAATTTTTATTAAAAATAAAAATTTCATTTTATATTTTTATTGGATAGGGTTTATCTTTATAAGAATTTTGATATCTTATATTTATTTTTCTGAGTTTTTATGTATTTTCTATAATTAAATGAAGTTTCTGGAATAATGGGATTTAAACTTAAAACAGAGAAATGACTAAATGCACCCGGTCAGTTACCCATGCAGCCATTGACTGGTGGACCCAGTGTCCACGTCGATTTTGACCGAAGTCAAAATCGAGTTCATCCCCAGAGGCTACTGGACGGCGGGGAATTTGTCAATCGACGACGATTCTGGACGTGCGCGAGCGGGGAACTAAGCGTATGCGACTCGGGTGACATGGGGAACCGTTTGAGGGCGGCGCCGTTGTGTTTGGGTCGCCGGAGCTCGGCCGACGGTGATGGTTTGCGGCGGTGGTTACGGTCTATCGTCGAGGAGTATGCTACGGCACTTAATTGAGCTTGGCGAGCATGCTAATGGACTTGGAAGCTCACCAGAGTCACGCCAAGCATGACGGCAAAGCCGGAGAGGGTCTGTGCCGCCGGATTGAACCGTCACCGGCGTCGGAGAAGACGGCCAGGCGTGGTCGCTGGCGGGAGCTTCGGCTCGATTCCCCACGCACGGAGACCATGTCGGGGACGGCGGTTCCGATGGTGGTCTCGGCGAGGCACGGGGATGTCTCCATCGTCGGCGATGGCCGGAGGCAGTGCGGTTTAGGGTTTCGGCGTGGAGAATTTGGGACAGAGGAGGAAGAAACGAGCAGCTCTTGTTCGTCCAGGGTTTTATACCGCACGGTGGAGCACGCCACGCCACACCATCGAGCAAGGGCAGGCCGCCAGCGAGAGGGAGAAAGGGAGCACGCCATCTCGCTGTCGTCCATGCGTGGAGAAGGAGATGAGGACGAAGCCCCTCCTTCGTTTATATTTTTTTGAACAGGTACGGTGGGCTAGTAGGTGGGCTGCTGGTGGGTTGTGCTTGGGCCGCGTTGGTGGTCTCCTGCTGGGCTGCCGAGGTGGGCTGCGCGGCCAGCAGGTAAGGTTTCTCTCCTTTCTTTTATTTCTTTTCTTATTCTGTTTTCTATTTCCAGTTTTCTATTTTCTATTTGAATCTGATTTGAATTCAAATTTTATTTGCAGGTTTCTTGTTATGTTAACTGAATTAAGACATAGTGCAATGACTATTACACTATTCTTTATTTTAAACAAATATTTTATATTTGATTATATTTCATACTTGTGGTTTATTCAAAATAGCAAATAGGTATTAGTTTATATTCTTTTATTTTAATTTCCTTTTTCTTGTGAATCAATTCTGTTATGATTTATTAGAGTTGATAATTTCAACTCAATATATTTCATAGGTTATTATTAAGACTTGGTTTCCATTTGAGAAGTGGATGACTTACATATGATTTTATGTGAGCACCAACTTGTTAGGGTTTTGTAGCTTCTATTATAATTCACCTTTTTAAGGTTAACACTATCATTATCTTTGAAAGTATCTAAGGTAGGTATTGTTCTATCATGGTTGATCTTGGGTACAAAGATAAATAGTTGATCACTACACATATGGTTTTAATCATAGTAGTTAGCACTAGGCTAATCTTAGGTTCAATAATTGAAGCCTAAGATTTATTTTGTGAGCAATTCTAAGGTTCTAATGATATTCACCTAATGGCATATGGTTTGGAACTCAAAGGTGAACTAGGTTTATGCTTGTGATCCCCATGTGGTACATAAGTTAAAGTTGGGATAGGGCATTGGTTCTAATGTAGGTAGGCCTCTTGTTGAATTATCTAGGGTTGAGATTTAGTTTTAAGTTATAGAGATGGGATGACACCATATTGCATGTGCTAAGATTAATCTTCTTTAACCAAAATAATATGGTTACTTGTTATTATTCTCATTTAGTGGTTAAGGATATGAGAATTTATTCTATCTAATTCCTATAGACTTCTTTTATATCCTTAATCTATAATTAAAGTAACTAAAATAGTTATGGTTCTTTTTATAGTTAACTTTGGTTATATGGATGCATGATCTCTCACCATATAAAATATAGAGTTTGACTCTAGAGGTTTTCATGTGGTTCTTAAGTGAAGAATAGGTGGAATGTAAATGTGGTAGAATTATACCTGTGATCACCAAGTGGTTCACAAGTTAAGGTTGGGATCTAAGTCTAGTGTTGCTTATTATTGATCTCCTTATAATTTTATGTGGCTAATGATATCTGCTTATCCTATTAGGGTTTAACTTATCCTCACATACTTCAAGAGCATGATCATGGATTAGGCATGATCAACTTGTTCTTAATATCTCTACCGCAAGTTCTTAGGGTTTATGATCATCACCCAATTGATAATGATCAAGGTTGGACTTCCTAATGTATCTATGATGAATTTGGTTTCTCACTCCCATGATCAAGCTTTGTCTTGATCAACTAGGATATATCACTTCTATTTTACTTTCTTGAATAGAACTACTATGGTTGCCTCTTAAGTTTATATCCCAGAAGATTGCCTGAGATAATTACTTAGGGTTTTTCTCAAGGAATGATGGTTGGAATACATGGATGTATATCCAAGGTTTTAGCTTAAGATTTCCCATTGCTTCTCTAATAAATACTATAGAACTCTCACCTCTCTAGGTTTGATGTGTAATAATTTGGAATGGAGAAGAATATCTATCTCTGGAGTGGAACTTCTTGTTATAATTCCAATGTTGAAGTGGATTGAATACCATGAGGTTTCATGGTAGGATCATGGATTAGTTTTTAAGACATGGAGAAGATAGTCAAGAATGGTTTCTCCATTTTATTGTTACTTGGTTTATAATTGAACATATGTTCTTATGTTATGGCAATGATTACCATATTATGATCTGTTATAAGATCAAGCAATGGATCATTGATTGAAGTGTTGTTGTGTTAGATTTAATTCCATTTGATCTAACCCCTTTAGATCAAATCATCTCTACCCAAAACAAGGTTTTTGCAAAGTCACATTGAGGTTTATAGCGCTTGACTTGATGAGCTACTTCAATTCCACCAAGGTCAAGTGAAACTTCGCCATCGTGATCTGTTTTACTTTAAAGCGCGAAAATTCCCCAGATTTTCTATGCATGAATGCAATGCACACATCTAATTCCTCTATTTTTGTAACCCCATTACCTGGGATATTACAAGATTCCTTTTCATAGGAAGCATGTTAGGCTTAAATTTGTTTTGAATTTGCTTTTTGATGCTCTCTTTTGCTTCAACTACTATTTCTTATGAGTGCATCATTAAAACTGCTGAGCCCATCTTAATGGCTATAAAGAAAGCACTTCTTGGGAGATAACCCATGTGTTTATTTTGCTACAGTACTTTTATTTTGTATTTGTGTCTTGGAAGTTGTTACTACTGTAGCAACCTCTCCTTATCTTATTTTATTGCATTGTTGTGCCAAGTAAAGTCTTTGATAGCAAAGTTCATACTAGATTTGGATTACTGCGCAGAAACAGATTTCTTTGCTGTCACAAATCTGGGGAAAATTCTCTGTAGGTAACTCAGAAAATTATGCCAATTTACGTGAGTAATCCTCAGATATGTACGCAACTTTAATTCAATTTGAGCATTTTCATTTGAGCAAGTCTGTTGCCCCAATAAAATTCGTCAATACGAACTGTTCTGTTTTTGACAGATTCTGCCTTTTATTTCGCATTGCCAGTTTTGTCATGTTCGATGGATATTTCGATTCCATTGACTTTCAGTAGCTTTGTGCAATGTCCAGAAGTGTTAAGAATGATTATGTCACCTCTGAACATGTATATTTTGATTGTGCACTAACCCTCTAATGAGTTGTTCTAAGTTTGGTGTGGAGGAAGTTTTCAAGGGTCAAGAGAGGAGGATGATATACTACGATCAAGAAGAGTGAAAAGTCTAAGCTTGGGAATGCCCCGGTGGTTCATCCCTGCATATTTCAAGAAGACTCAAGCATCTAAGCTTGGGGATGCCCAAGGCATCCCCTTCTTCATCGACAACATTATCAGGTTCCTCCCCTGAAACTATATTTTTATTCGGTCACATCTTATGTACTTTGCTTGGAGCATCTGTGTGCTTTTGTTTTTTGTTTTTGTTTGAATAAATGTTTGTGTGGGAGAGAGACACGCTCCGCTGTTGCATATGGACAAGTATGTCCTTAGGTTCTACTCATAGTATTCATGGCGAAGTTTCTTCTTCGTTAAATTGTTATATGGTTGGAATTGGAAAATGATACATGTAGTAATTGCTATAAGGTCTTGGATAATGTGATACTTGGCAATTGTTGTGCTCATGTTTAAGCTCTTGCATCATATACTTTGCACCCATTAATGAAGAAATACATAGAGCATGCTAAAATTTGGTTTGCATATTTGGTCTCTCTAAAGTCTAGATAATTTCTAGTATTGAGTTTGAACAACAAGGAAGACGGTGTAGAGTCTTATAATGTTTTCAATATGTCTTTTATGTGAGTTTTGCTGTACTAGTTCATCCTTGTGTTTGTTTCAAATAACCTTGCTAGCCTAAACCTTGTATCGAGAGGGAACACTTCTCATGCATCCAAATACTTGAGCCAACCACTATGCCAATTGTGTCCACCATACCTACCTACTACATGGTATTTATCCGCCATTCCAAAGTAAATTGCTTGAGTGCTACCTTTAAATTTCCATTCTTCACCTTTACAATATATAGCTCATGGGACAAATAGCTTAAAAACTATTGTGGTATTGAATATGTACTTATGCACTTTATCTCTTATTAAGTTGCTCGTTGTGCGATAACCATGTTCCCGGGGACGCCATCAACTACTCTTTGTTGAATATCATGTGAGTTGCTATGCATGTTCGTCTTGTCTGAAGTAAGAGCGATCTACCACCTTATGGTTGGAGCATGCATATTGTTAGAGAAGAACATTGGGCCGCTAACTAAAGCCATGATCAATGGTGGAAGTTTCAGTTTTGGACATATATCCTCAATCTCATATGAGAAAATTAATTGTTGCTACATGCTTATGCATAAAAGAGGAGTCCATTATCTGTTGTCTATGTTGTCCCGGTATGGATGTCTAAGTTGAGAATAATCAATAGCGAGAAATCCAATGCGAGCTTTCTCCTTAGACCTTTGTACAGGCGGCATAGAGGTACCCCTTTGTGACACTTGGTTAAAACATGTGCATTGCGATAATCCCGGTAATCCAAGCTAATTAGGACAAGGTGCGGGCACTATTAGTATACTATGCATGAGGCTTGCAACTTGTAGGATATAATTTACATGATACATATGCTTTATTACTACCGTTGACAAAATTGTTTCTTGTTTTCAAAATCAAAGCTCTAGCACAAATATAGCAATCGATGCTTTCCTCTTTGAAGGACCATTCTTTTACTTTTATGTTGAGTCGGTTCACCTATTTCTCTCCATCTCAAGAAGCAAACACTTGTGTGAACTCGTGCATTGATTCCTACATACTTGCATATTGCATTTGTTATATTACTCTATGTTGACAACTATCCATGAGATATACTTGTTACAAGTTGAAAGCAACCGCTGAAACTTAATCTTCCATTGTGTTGCTTCAATGCTTTACTATGAATTATTGCTTTATGAGTTAACTCTTATGCAAGACTTATTGATGCTTGTCTTTAAGTACTATTCATGAAAAGTCTTTGCTCGTATGATTCACTTGTTTACTCATGTCATATACATTGTTTTGATCGCTGCATTCATTACATATGTTTACAATATGATCAAGTTTATGATGGCATGTCACTCCAGAAATTATCTTTGTTATCGTTTACTCGCTTCGGGACGAGCGAAAACTAAGCTTGGGGATGCTGATATGTCTCCGACGTATCGATAATTTCTTATGTTCCATGCCACATTATTGATGATATCTACATGTTTTATGCACACTTTATGTCATATTCGTGCATTTTCTCGGAACTAACCTATTAACAAGATGCCGAAGTGCCGCTTGCTATTTTCTCGTCGTTTTTGGTTTCGTAAATCCTAGTAAAGAAATATTCTCGGAATTGGACGAAATCAACGCCTGTGTTCCTATTTTGCCCGGAAGCATCCAGAACACACGAGAACCGCCAGAGAGGGGGCACAGGCCCACCAAACCCTAGGCCGGTGCGGCCTAGGGGTGGCCCGCGCCCCCCTATAGTGTCGGCGCCCCTTCGACCTTCTGACGCCGCCTCTTCGCCTATTTAAGCCCCATCGACCTAAAACCTCGATACGGAAAAAGTTCGACGAAACCAGAGAAAACCTTCCAGAGCCGCCGCCATCGCGAAGCCAAGATCTGGGGGACAGGAGTCTCTGTTCCGGCACGCCGCCGGGACGGGGAAGTGCCCCCGGAAGGCTCCTCCATCGACACCACCGCCATCTCCATCAACGCTGCTGTCTCCCATGAGGAGGGAGTAGTTCTCCATCGAGGCTCGGGGCTGTACCGGTAGCTATGTGGTTAATCTCTCTCCTATGTGCTTCAATACAATAATCTCATGAGCTGCCTTACATGATTGAGATTCATATGATGATGCTTGTAATCTAGATGTCATTATGCTAGTCAAGTGGATTTTACTTATGTGATCTCCGGAGACTCCTTGTCCCACGTGTGTAAAGGTGACAATGTGTGCACCGTGTGGGTCTCTTAGGCTATATTTCACAGTAATACTTATTCGCCGTTATGAATGGCATAGTGAAGTGCTTATTTATATCTCTTTATGATTGCAATGTGTTTTGTATCACAATTTATCTGTGTGCTACTCTAGTGATGTTATTAAAGTAGTTTATTCCTCCTGCACGGTGTAATGGTGACAATGTGTGCATTGTGTAGTACTTGGCGTAGGCTATGATTGTGATCTCTTGTAGATTATGAAGTTAACTATTGCTATGATGGTATTGATGTGATCTATGCCTCCTTTCGTAGTGTGAAGGTGACAATGTGCATGCTATGTTAGTACTTGGTTTGGTTATGTTGATCCGTCATGCACTCTAAGGTTATTTAAATATGAACATTGAATATTGTGGAGCTTGTTAACTCCGGCATTGAGGGTTCGTGTAATCCTACACGGCTAGTGGTGTTCATCATCCAACAAGAGGGTGTAGAGTCTAGCATCTATCTATTTATTCCGTTATGTGATCAATGTTGAGAGTGTCCACTAGTGAAAGTATGATCCCTAGGCCTTGTTCCTAAATATCGCTATCGCTGCTTGTTTACCTGTTTTACCGCATCTTTACTTCCTGCAATATTACTACCATCAACTCGCACGCCAAATAAGCACTTTTCCGGCGCCGTTACTACTGCTCATATTCATTCATACCACTTGTATTTCACTATCTCTTCGCCGAACTAGTGCACCTATTAGGTGTGTTGGGGACACAAGAGACTTCTTGCTTTGTGGTTGCAGGGTTGCATGAGAGGGATATCTTTGACCTCTTCCTCCCTGAGTTCGATAAACCTTGGGTGATCCACTTAAGGGAAACTTGCTGCTGTTCTACAAACCTCTGCTCTTGGAGGCCCAACACTGTCTACAAGAGCATGTCTAACAGATCCCTTAAATGGCCAAATCCGTATAATAACCGTTGAAATACGTGGTTGGGATCTACCCGGTCGTCTAGCAGACCCTGTAAAAATGGCACCCGCGTCGATTTTTCCCGGTTTCGATTATGGGGCGGGTCTTCGCCCCCTATTTGTGCGGGGTGGGAGCGGGAATAGAGGGCCAAACTAGTATCCTCCCCTCCACTACGCGCGAAGGGTTTCAGCCAAACCCAACCGCCACCACCGCCGCCCGATCTCCTCCGCCCCGCCCTTCCCGGCAACGACGCGGCCGGATCCTGCTGCCATGGATCCTCCGCAAGGGCCGCTGACCGCCGGCGGTGCACCTCCTTCGGCCGCGGTGGTTGATGTCCCCGTCGGAGGTCCGCCAAACGCCGGCGACGTGTCGGCCATGATCTCCACCGCCATCTCATCGAAGAGGAAGAGGTTTCCGAAGCAATTCTTCGAAGCCCCTGCTTCGGCCTCGCCGAGGGGTGCCCCGCAATCCAAGGTGAAGACAAAGGCAGTCAGCCGCATCGGCCTCGCGCCTCCACCGTCTTCCAAGGTCACGGCCCCTCCTCCTTAGGCGACACCCGCACCGCCGCCACCCTCCATGGACGTAGACAAGGTGTTCGATGTTGAGTCCACAACATCGTACATGTACATGCTCAACGAATCCGCGGTGGACTTGGACGCCGGCATCGATGTGTTCGATGGGGAGGGCAACGTCGAAGAGATTGATGACGAGGAGGAGGATGAGAGTGACGAGGAGGTGGTTGAGGTTGATTCGGCTGCCGCCGGTTCTTCCTCGACGCCGAAGCCACGCACGGCAAACTACATCGAGATCGAAGGCACGATCTTGGTCCGTGCTTGGAGTAAGGTGGGGATGGATGCGTGCACCGGAGTGGACCAAGGCGGCAAGCGCTATTGGCAGCGCATCGAGGATCTCTACCACCAGCTAAAGCCTCGCACCAAGAGCATGGCCGACAGATCCTACCGCTCCCTTGAAGGCCGATGGAACATCATCAAACCAGCTTGTTCTCGTAGGAGTGCTGCCATGGACAAAGTGGTCGACAACCCCCTTAGTGGATGTGTGCCGGAGGACTATGTAAGTTTTCCTAGTTTGTTGCTATCCATAGTATGTGTTGATGATGTGCAAACATCACATAATATTGTTGTTGTGCAGCTCAAGTATGCTCAACAGAGGTACAAGGACATGGTCGGCTCCAAGAACAAGGAATTTCAGTTCCAACATTGATTTTTCATTCTTCAACATCTTCCTAAGTGGAAGTTGAGGGACAGTGAACCAAAGTGCAAGAAGGAGGCACTGCTCACCATGGATGATGAAGCGGAAGACATGAGTGCGAGAAACACCGGCAAGCCCGAGGGCAACAAGAAATCCAAGGAGAGGGTGAAGGTAGAAGGAGAAGCATCTAGCTTCCGGGAGAAGTTGGATCAACTCATGAAGTCTAAAGAGGCATTGACGATGAAGACATTGGAGACCAAGCTCCTCATCATCGAGAAGAAGAAGGAGGTGAAGCTTGCCAAGGTGGAAGCAAGGCGGGAAGATGCTAAGGTGAAGGCCGAGCTAGACTTGAGGATGATCGCACTCAAAGAAGCCAAGGCCATGAAGGATCACTTGGCCGAGGAGAGGGAAATCATGATGATGCGCACCGACGACATGGACGAGGATCAGCTGGCGTGGTGGAAGAAGACCAAGGCGGACATCATGGCGTGGAAGAAGGTTGCGCGTGAAGCTCGTGCTGCAAGTGCTCAAGGTGAGTCTCCGGCGACTGGTGGCGCCGCTGCGATGGACTCGTTGATGGTTGATCACATTTGGGAACTTTCGTGGCTTGAACATTGGCTATGATCGCGTTGTGATGTTAAAAACTATGAATTATGCATCACATATTTTGGATGTGCTATGTTTGATCTGAAATTGTTGTGCAAATTGTTGTCTAAAACCCTGTTTTGAGGGGTCGGCAACTCGTCCGAGCTAGCAGAACCCGTATCCCCACCCCGTAAAACAGAAATATTCTGTTTTACGGGGTGGGGATACGGGTTTTGCTAGCTCGGACGAGTTTTCGGCCGGTGAAAACTGAATACAGGACCCTCTACTCGTGTTTTAAGGGGCGAAAAAATACGGGGCCTGTTAGACATGCTCTTACTAGGTTAACACAGTAGTAGATGAGCTTTACAAACTTCAAACTTCAAGCTTTCGGGCTGGCTCGGGCCGAGCCAGACGAGCTTTCAGCTCGCCGCGGGCCAGAAAAACAGGCCCGACTCGGTGTCTGTCTAACGCGGGCCGAGCTCAAAACGGGCCGAGCCAAAAGCTCGGCCCGAACGTCCAGCCTTACATGTGGGTGTGAGAAGTAGGAGTGTCCTGTGAAATTGGTATAGATGGGCCATCGCCAGTGGTAATTGAGGAAAAGGCAGAGGAAGAACAAGCTGACTAGAAAATTCAAATTTGAAGACATGTGCGAAGATGCACCAGAAGATGCACTAGAATCAAAAACCCAATCCATACCTTCAGTGTTGTTGAGGGTGAAATTTTTCATGGCGGCGATGAACGCGGCTTGATCCCAGTTCGGCGTGGAGGTTGATGATGATGGTCCAAGTGCTGGTGGCGATGATGCGTACAGTAGTGCCGGAGGAGGGCCGTACATATATGGGGATGTTGTGTAGCCTTGAAGCGGAGCTTGGGCGTGGTAGACCTGCTGATGAGGGAGAACCCAGTGGATCCTTCTCGATTGATGCCCGATCTTTCACAAGATTACATATTCCGGGAGACTCTCTGAGTTCAACCCGTAAAGTTACATATCTCTACGTTTCCTAATACAACTCTATATTTCCTAAATACCAGTTGGGCTTCCGAGCTTCATATTCTTCGGGTCGTGGGCCTTCAGTAAACCCCGGGTACCTTATCTGGCAGGCCCATTGGGGATGCCTATGTCAGTAGCCCCCGAGATTTTGCTTGAATCGAAGAATCAGGAAAAATCTCCAACTTTATGACCATCAAACAACTTTTCGAACCATCACATATCTTTTAAAGATATAATTCTATATTGTACAGGGATAATGGTAGTTGGGGCTAGTTCATCTGATGGATCAGGTACTAGTTAACTGCTCTAGTGGCAATCCGAACCTACTTCAAAATCACGTTCCTGGACCTGATCTTGGGATACTGGTG
>NC_061510.1:84399706-84503070 GCF_022539505.1 Lolium rigidum
GTTATTACACAGGTACTCTCCCTAAACAAGACACAGAGAGGAAAGCCTAGCCACCGAAGCCGTAGAGGGTGCGTCCCTGGCGCTTGAGCGCGTAGACGACGTCCATAGCTGTGACGGTCTTGCATGCGGCGTGCGTGCTCGGTGTAGATGACGGCGTCGCGGATGACATTCTCGAGGAAGATCTAGCACGCCGCGAGTCTCCTCGTAGATGAGGCCGAAGATGCGCTTCACCCCGCCCCTCCTCGCAAGGCAATGGATCGCCAGCTTGGTGATGCCCTGGATGTTGTCGCGGAGCACCTTCCGGTGGCGCTTGGCGCCGCCCTTGCCCAGGCCCTTGCCGCCCTTGCCGCACCCAGACATCTCCGCAGCTCGTACCCCCGTCCTGGGTGAAAGCCCAAAATCCGTTGGATTGGATGGCGGATGCACATGGGCGTCGTTCCCTCCTTGGATGCGTCGTATGGGGACTGGTGGTGTAACGGCGAGCGATGCTATGGTTGGTGTGGTTCCGTTGGTGGTGTGGCTGATGCTCGGCTCCGCGCGTCTTCGAGATCTATGGCTGCTCGCAAGCTTTCCTGTCTCCTGGGTGTCCTCGTCAAAGTTGTTCGTTGCACAGGTGTGCATGTCGCGGCGAGGTGATCTGTGTGGTATGCCCGGTTGGTTTCCTGGAATGTATCTCTCCTTGTTCTAGGGTGAACATCTCCACCCGCCGACGGTACGGCGCCCTGCGATCCAGGGCGAGAGGGTTGGGAATCTCCTCGGCGATGGAGGAGGAAGATGTTCCTTCCTTGACACCATTGGTGACCACTGTGCTGTCCTCAATGTCAATGCTTACCTGGTGCTGCTACTTCTTCTGTCTTGGCGATCTTCCGAGGAGGACATCGCTGGCTCAAGCTATGTTTCTGGTTTATCTTTGTTGTTTGAGTTGGGTGCTGTGTTGTTTCAGCATTCTTGTATCTATTGGCCACATGACTTTATTAATTTAGAGCGGGGCTTCATGCTTTCAATTTAAAAGAAGTATGTTTGCTCAGAGAAAAAACGGTAGAAAAGATTGTTAGAATAGCATGAAAGCTAAATCTAGAGGCCTATGTGGTGTGATGGATTGCACGACGGCCCGTGCATGAAGAGCTTCACACCTGGAATAGAAAAGAGTTAAAAGGACCAAAGAATAGAATCTAGAAGTTGTAGAATGAGTTAGAGGATCTAAGGAGAGGACCTGTCACGGCCGAATCTACTTCACCGGGGAGCTCTAAATCGTAGCCGGCAACAATTTGGGGTCCTAGTGAGAGAAAGTGCTCACACTGGTGGTTCCTATACGAAATCCACGTCAGCATGAGCCCAATAAAAACATTGGTGAGCCCCAACCGATCTATGTACGAAGGGAGGCTATCGGGGGCATCGGCAACACAAGCAACAAAACTTCACTCGGAAGATTCCTGATATGGCCCTCTCGTCAGCCTCTCTCTCCCCTTCCACCTACCGCTCTCTCTCTCTCTCTCTCTCTCATTTTTAATTCTCCACCTACCATGCAAACACTCCCTCTCATCTGCCATGTGCTGTCGGCATAAGCTACATGGGTTAACCGGTGTGGAGAGTCTAACTTTTTTGACTGGTGTTTGCGGCTGGCGGTCCCGTAGCCAGCATGTGTGTTGCCGGCTACTATTTTGGGGTCGCCGGAGGAGATGCTCTTAGCCCGGCAAAAGGAAGTTCAGCTGGTCATTCACTAGTAGAGAAACCCCCCTTTAGTACCGGTTCCAAAGGGCCTTTAGTACCGGTTTTGGAACCGGTACTAAAGATCCGGTACTAAAGCCTCCAACCTTTAGTACCGGTTCCTTACGAACCGGTACTAAAGGTGCCTCCATGTGGGCACGGAGGAGCCCGCGGGGTTGGAGACCTTTGGTACCGGTACTAAAGGCTATTTCATTTAATTTTTTTTATCCATTTTTTCTAATTATTTTCACTCCCTTTTATTATTATTTTTTCTCAGAATTCCTAATATTTCCGTTAGTGTCTAACTACACTTAATCTCTAGTCAAATTACTTACCCATGGTCAAACTTCCCGGTCGGCCCCCCATCCTCACACTACTCCAACACTAGCACGCTTAACTTCCAAGTTCCTTTCCGTCTCACTTCCAAGTGCTACGCGCGCATGTTGTTGATAGTAGTATCATATCAATCATATTAACATGTTGGTGGATGTCACACTTATTTATTGTTTAAATTCCAAATAATTTTTTTAATAAACAAAATTAATTATGTAATAATAATGTTGTCTAAATAAATAAAATTAATTTTTTAATTTGTATTATTTTTAATTATTTTTTAAATTTTAATATTTTTTTGCCAAACCTAAAACCTAAAAATTTGAAAATATTATAATTTGCTAAAAGTAATAGTAATATTCTGGGATTCATAAAATCTTATAATTATTAATTTTAATTTTTAAAAAATTAAAAAATATATAAAATTCTAAATTTCTGGAAAAACTAAAATGCTCCTGCTTTCATATTTTCATTTGAAATTTTGAGAATCTAAAAATTGGCTAACTGGGTATACCGGGTGAATTCGGATGTAACTTTATCCCACGAACATTTCGATATATTATACGTTTTTTCCGACGTCGTATGCAAAAGTTAATGCGGTTTTACCATTTTTCAAACTTTTTTGGCAAAAATCGAATTTCTTAATTTCACCGAATAGTATAGTAGGTTGCATAACATATAAGAATCTGAAAACATTTTATTTTTTGAATTTTTTATCATTTTCATTTGTATTTTACAAAGCAAAAAAAGGCGATCCACGGGGGGAGGGGGTGGGTGGGTGTGGAGGTGCATGGTCAGTAGGAAAACCTTTAGTACCGGTTCGTGACAGCTACCCTTTAGTACCGGTTCGTGTCACGAACCGGTACAAAAGGTTTTTGGGCTGACGCTAACCCTTTAGTACCGGTTCGTGTCACGAATCGATACTAAAGGTCCTTTGGAACCGTTACTAAAGGCCTGGGCAGTGGAACCGGTACTAATGCACCCTTTAGTACCGGTTCGTAAGAAAACCGGTACTAAAGACCTGGACGGAAGCCCCTTTTTCTACTAGTGATTGAAAACCTCCTCCAACATGAGGAAATATTTTGGCTTCAAAAGAGGACATGCCAATTGGTTACGACATGGTGACCGTAACACGTCTTTTTTCCACCATTCGGCCACACAAAGGAAGAAAAGAAACAATATTAAGAAGCTGTTGGATGAGACATGAGTGTGGAAAGAAGGTACATCTGATTTAAATGATCTGGTGACTAACTATTTCTCCAACTTGTTCCAGACTAATGTATTAGAACCGGATCCTGTAGTGATTAATAAAGTACAAAGAAGGGTGACACATGATATGAACTAGGAAGTTTTTCAGCGCGGCGACACGCCGCGCCCGTTATGGTAACATTTTTTATGATGAGATGTCGATTTGTTTTTTCATCGAAAAGGAAGAAGGCCGAGGGGATAGCAGCCTTCCTTCGGGCTTTGCCTGCCGACGTTCTAATAAAGAATTCCGGCTCGGCCCGGGAAAGCGCTGGCAACAATGATGAGATTGTGAGGTGAAGAATAGAAGATGATATTATCTCAAAAAGAGGGGAAAAAACTTGAAACATAGAAGTTACACAAATCAGCTGTAGTTCAAAGGGAAAATACATATGACACTTCCACATCGATTACAGGTTGTACGACATAACCGCTAACCTATGGGCAAGCCGAAACACTCATAAACAACCATTAGGACTTTCCAGTACAAAAAACTAATGCGGACACAAGCTAGAACTGCTACTTGATATAAGTAGGTGCAACCGAACATTAATTCTTCGAATACCATCACGAAACTGAAAATTCCTAACCAAGAAGAGCACCTTATATACCTCAGCATCCAAGGTCCCTTGATGCTTCTCCTGCAACATGATTTTCGACTGTGATGCGAAAGCCACACCGTAAAAGTGTTGAATTACTAATCAGTATTATTCAATAAAATATAAGTTGTGATCTGACACAGAAAAAAATGGACAACATCTATTAGAAGTCGAGCACACTAAGACATGAGTCCCACCGTAAGACAATTAAAAGAATCCTAACCACGAAGAAAACATAATGGCAAATGGCAAATGCATCCAAAATAATGCCATTACAACACCTTTTAGCTGCAGAGTGGTCCTAGAGATGAAATGTTTAAACGATTTGCATATGTAAAACATGCATGATACATCATTGATGTTTCAATCCTCAACTTAAGACTCATGAATATGCAGGCTTGGAGCACAATCGTATCATTACCATATGAGAATGGATGTATCTATGGATCAGCCAATTTTGTAACAACAAAAATAATAAGATACCATTTTTTATAGATCCAAATGAAAACAAAATAGAACAGTGAAAAAAAAGTCAAAAGGAGAAGTATTTAAATTCTGGTTGTACGGTTACAGGAGAGATATGAAGGTAAACTTGTTAAATTGCTTAATTGCAGCTTTACTAAATCGAAGCTCAGTACCACTTGAAGATGAAAGTACGAATTTTGTTCATGATAGAGGAATGGAATTAGACTTTAAACATTACTCATAAAACCACAGTAATAGATGGCGATGCATATATTATGCACAAACAAATCAAAGAACACACAAATAAGTAGACAGACCTGAAACAGAGGACACACAAACTGAACATACCTGCCGTAGACTACCATGAGCTAACTTCTAAAATAAAGAACGGCAGGGAAACTGAAACATCCCATCAAAAGGCAACCCAACAGAAATGCTCTCTAAAAAATAATGGGTAAAACTCTGACCGCATCTTTTATGCAACAAAGTAATAATACTTTAACTTGCATGTATATGAAAGTGATAAATTCAGCTAATGAAGAGATAAACAATGACATGTGGTTTCTGTCCGCATTGATATATAATATTACACAATGTAGCATATGAGCAAAGGATTAGCATGTCAAATACAAATTTATTCAAGCATATGACTTGGCTAATTTGATCAACACAACTTCATACATCGATAGTATATCTAGAGCTCTTAACAAATCAGTAGCCAACATTGATAAAAGGCAGTTTTATCCATTGTAATTCACCCATCAACAACTGCATGGAGTGTCACACTGATTGGTGAAAATATTGAATGCTACTTTCTTTGTTCAGAAGTCGTCGCCTTTTCGTCGCCTAAACGGCGTCTAGTCGTCCGGTCGCGCTGGAGAGGACGACTGGGAGCGACGCCCAGAAAATTCGAGTTAGGCGCGCGCCCAGGGAAAAAAGGCGACGCCCCGCTCGCTTGGGCGTCGTCACGGGCTGTTCGGCCGCTCGCCCAGGGCAGGTGCGGACCAATTGGGAGGGAATCGGAAAAATTGGCGCGTACCAGAGAGGGGGAAAGGTAAATTGAGCGGGAGAGAGAGGGAATCGAGCGGGAATCGAGTCAATCGACCAGAGACCTGAAGAGAATAGAGCAGGAGACAGAGAAAGCCGGAGGCACATCGGGCGGGAGACAGGGAAGCGGAGCTGTGCAGCCCCCACCACCAGCCAAGGCGCCAAGCATCTTCGTCCGCTCCACCTCCGGTAAGCCTCCTTCCTCTGCTTCTCTCCTCCGCCTCCCTCTCGTGTGCCGCTCTGCTCCTCTCCTCTACAGCTCTGCTTCTCTCCTCTGCGGTTCTTCCTCTGCTCTTTTGCCAGACTCCTCCACCAATCTTCTCTATTTTTCTTTACTTTCATATTGCAGTAGGTGGTCACCTCCTCCGATGGATCCTGCAGCTGTCGGGGCATATGACAACCCAGCTTTGCAGTATGTTTCCTGCCAGATTCAGGGAGGAAGGGTAACATCTGCTGTATGCTGTGTGGTCAGAAAGTCAAAGCTGGAGTTGGAAGGTTAGTGCGGCACCTTGCTGGAGGTTCCAGTGATGTGAAGGAGTGTCCCGTGTCAACCACAGAGATTAAGAAGGAGATGAGAAGCTACTTAGATGGAAGGAAGTTCAAAGCCATAGAGCGAGTTATTGATGCGGAAGATGCTGCTGAAGTTCAAAGACGCCGTTCTATTGTCTACACAATATGACTTCAGGCTTAGGGATGTGTGTTAAGAGTTATGTCAACAACTACTAATTGTATTAGTTTGCGGTATTTATATTGTTAAATCTTCCAATTTGCTGCCATATGAGGAATATTTTCATATTTCCAGTCATATTACTTATTATTTATTATTATTACGCCCAACGCCCAGTTGTCGCCTAATCGGCGACATGTCGACATGTCGACTCAACTCTTCGAGCTCGACTCGACTCGACTCAACGACTTCTGAACAAAGGCTACTTTGCAGGAAAACTCCGTCCATTAATTTCTCAATAGACCAAAGTTTTATTTTACTCACGGATAAGATAATTGTGATCAGAAAGAGATAGCATACCTAGCTTTCACCACAAGGGACCAGCGAGCTTGAGCATACTGGTTGATCTTGGACAGAAGCCATGGGTGATGTCTTCCGCAATGTATATATGGATGCGACGGTGACTTTGATTAAAAGAACAGGATCATAGCACATTATATCTAAATTCCAAAGGCAGTACCTAACATTGAGACATTTGCTCCTTCGTTTTGTTAACAAAAAATGACAACATAAATAATGCAGCCTTGCATCAAACAAAAGGGTGATGTAGCAAAATAGGAAATAAAATAAGAAAATAACATATTAACAATAATCATATGAAACTGGGAGGAACATAACTATGTACCTCGTAGAACTGACCAAGAAAAAGAGATAAGCAAATAACTGCTGAGAAATATCAGCTCAACAACCAAAGATCTGTAAGTCAATTATAATGCAGTGGCATCAGCAATATTTACGAAGACTGCAAGGTGATGAATAGATGGAAATAAAAACTTAGAAATTAAACGTCTCATAAGGCCTATGATTACAGATATCAACATTCAAACGACAGGATTTTGATACGTTGACACTTGAGATATGGATCATTTAGGCTCTAAATTGTTGAAGAACAAAATAATCTTAAAAACTTTTGATTACAACAGAGAAAAAGGAATAGAATGGGCAAAACGTGAACTCACTTCTGTTGGTATCCTCGTACTGCATAAACAAAAGGAACCATCTACACCTGTCACGAAAGACTTGGCCATTCTATTATCCTTTTCTCAGCGAGATGCATGAGTGGCTATCTTTATTCATAAGGCCAAGTGCTCCATTAAGACATAAAGCATAGATAGCCCAATAATGTAGTGAAGAGGGTGAATTAGTTCCTGACGAAAGCTGTGATGGTGGCGAAGACATAAGATAATTTTTTTGTTCTAGCAATTTAGTAAACATAGAAGATGATTTTCAGTAAGAGTTCCTTCAAGGTGGCAGCACATGTGCTTCTGCAATCATTCAGTGACATCTACAACCGAGTACAGGTTATGGAATACCACCTAGAGCAATAAAGCAACAAATGATATTAACTGCATTCATATGTACCATCCTTCTTAATAATAATTATATTACTATTATTGTAAAGCAGAAGATTAAAAAGTATTTTTCTACATTTTATCATTAAAAAGACATCTTCCTTCAATAGAAATTACTGAGTGATGAGAGCATATCACAGCCTTGCGCATTTGTTGTCGGCTGCCTACTGTAAGAATAATGGCATGTAAGATTTGACAGTAAGTTAATCTTCACAAAGAAAATTAGAGAGCATTTGACCGAAGAAAATTCTCGGAATAGGAGAACAATAAAGTAGAAATTTTGTTCCACCCTTGACCAGAAGAGAAAACATAACCAACGCCATAACTGACAATGCACACAATAGTTAAATCTATACCCCCCACCTTGCCTAAACATGCGAAAAGGAAATTACCCCTTCATTACACTCGACAGCTTGTTCCTGTTTCTCCCTTTGAGGCACTTATGATCCCGAGGCTTAACTCCTACACGGAACACAGTGATACATGAGAATGTCTGTGAATTGTAGAAGGAAAAGGTGTGACAGTCAAAAGAGTGATCAATAACATAGACTGAATAGTGATGCAACAGATGAGCAACCCAATTACAAATTTATGTGTTGAATAACAAATATTATAGATGGTTCATCTATGGAGTTACTGCAGAAAAACTAACCATGCCTAGCTTGCTTACAGTGGCAAAGTAAGGAAAAGAGGCACTTAATGGCACTGTGAACAAATTTCACTTCAACTGAGACTAAAATAAAGACTTCTTATCCCTGAGATACCCATGCGTGCTGTAAAAAAGAGACCAAGCTATCACAGATATCTATAGTTCAATCAAAAAACTGAACAGCTTATCTTACTTGTGTAGCATTATGATTGGGTTAGAATGTGAGAGTGGTTACATATGTTTCATGCTATTGCATTTCCATCTGCTAATAATAATGGATATTCAGTGGAAGTAAGATTGAAATAACTTGCGCTACTTAGGAAACTTATAAGGTGTATGCAACCTTTGCTCGGAAGACTAAGATTTGCGGATCCAAAAGAAGAGAACAGCCGCCAAATCATGTGGCTCGTGCTCCAACGAATTGACAAATATGTTTTTTATCTTGTCTCATCTGTTGATGATAAACAAATCAAGCCTTAACAACAGTGCGGCACAATCTTCGGACTGCTAGGAGCCATATACCTTACTACTTGCCAGGTCTAAAATCAGCAAAACAAATTTGCATTAGGCTGAATAGAAACCCCCGAACACAAGCTCAAGAAACCTCACAGGATCAATCTTTAGCATACCCGGATACTGCGTAGAGCAAGACAAATGTTAGGCCTCGAGGAGAAAAAAAGATCTCCAAGCCAACATCTCCAAATTCTTTAAATATCTCACATTAATATAACTTCAGATCCTGCAAAAGCAAAAACATAAAAAAGAAATGGTGCATCAGATTCGGAATTGCTGGAATTATCAACTGAAGCAAGATTAAAGAGAAGATGTGGATGAATAATAGTAAAGAACAGAGAAGGGGGAGCACGAACAGCCATCAGATCTACTTCTGCAACGCTCTTGTGCATCAATTTGAGAGCAGAATATCTAGAATTGGAAAAAAAAGCAAGCGAGCCGTCTGATCTACTTTTGCAGGGCTCCTATGCATCAAGTAGAGAGCAGAATATCTAGACAAAGAAGAAAAAACCTAGCAAGGGAGCTAGGCTGTTGGGCTTCACGCACGGGCAGCAGCCAGCAGGCATGCGGCACAGAGGAAGGAAGTGAGGACCAGACGCGCGGGGAATTAACCGTGTAGATGTGGCTGTCCTCACACGGGAAGTCCGGGAACTCGAAACCATTGGCGAGGGGCTGAGGGCGACCGCAAAGACGAAGCAGCTGGAAGTGGCGAACATACGGTGACTCGTCGATGCTGTTCAGAATATGCAAGATGCAGCAGTTTCGGCCCCCTCGCCACGCCGCCCACCATTCTCTTCTCGGCAGAGGCGGAGCCAAACGCGGTGACCGAGCCCAGCCAGTCGACCTTCCCTTCAGCGGCTCCACCCCTGACCTTCTTGCCCCTATCCTATGCCGTCGCTGCCGGTGGTAACTTACCCCGCGGCCTCCTATGAGCGAGTTGCTAGTGCGACAATCATACAACAGATCGGGCGAGTTGGGGGCAGCGGAGGGGCATGGTGGGCTGGATGGAGGGCGCCGTGGCACGTCCTGTCGGATCTCATCGGCTGGTCCGCCGGAGACCAATAGCAGGGTTGGCGTCGCTCGGCGGGCCTCTCACCATCTTGTCGTAGGAGCACCCCTCCTAGCTGGCGCGGAGCCGTGGACTCCCCGCAACACGGCTAGGCGCTTGACGGCCTTCTCCCGCCGACGTCGGAACCCTTCGGTCTGGCTCCCACGTACGCGGGGCGACGCGGACGCTGCTCCTCCAGGTACGGTTTTGCGACGCATCGGCCCATGGCCGTGCCGCCAGACGGCTGGACCAGCGAACCCCACGGAGATGCCGGCGCAGGATCATCCCTACCGTCGCGGCGGATCGCCTGAGTGGAGAATCGGTCGGATATGGTGGCGGAGCTTCAGGGGGAGGCGATGGCCTACCGTCGCGGCGGATCGCCTGAGTGGAGAATCGGTCGGATATGGTGGCGGAGCTTCAGGGGGAGGCGATGGAGGTTGAAATTGGGTAGGGAGGGAGTCGATTGGGGAGCTCGTGGGAGAAGAGTCGAGAGAGCCCGATTCTCCGACGGATGCGTGGCTGAATCCCAGAGCTCCTCATTTGTTCGTGGCGGGTCCTACAACCGCTTTGACCACACTAAGGAAATCACACGATACATCTACGGAACCATCGTCCATCTACAGTAAAAAAAGCAGACGTGTCAACCGTTGATTGGACAAAATCTCATGGGAGGAAAGTAAAAAAAAATACAAAAAACATGGTTTTAGCAGATAGGGTCAGCTTTAATATAGGTAATAGGTAATAATGAATCATTGATTAAGCCATCCACCCTAGAAGAAGTACGCAAAGCTCTGTTTAGCAATGTAGACCTTAACGCGTCTGGCCCATATGGACTACATGCTATCTTTTTTTAGACGGTTTTGGACTATGATGGAAGCTGAACTAGTCCAGGAGGTTCTGACGGCGATAAACAGGGTCCATACCAGAGGGGTGGAACAATACATTTATTGTTATGATCCCAAAGGTTAATAATCCAGAGAAGGTTGCTCAATTTAGACCTACTAGGAAAATTGTCCGTGCGTTGCTACGGGTTCTTCATCGGATTATACACGTGCCTCGAGGTTTTCATGAGGTCTGAGGCATTGCCCATAGCCCCTTTACCGTTTTAAAATAGTTTTTTGCTTGACCAATACACATAATATAACTGCACCTAGAATATGCATCATGAATATCATCGCTAACATCCTTGAAAGAAACTGTGCAAAGTAACAAAGCAGGACATGGACTCACATCATTTTCGTTAAGTTTGCTCAAATTCAACAATATTTACCAAATCACAAAGGAAATCCACTTTTTAGTACAGTTAGTTCAATTCATCAATCTTGGTAAAAGAAATAAAGTCACTTTCAACTTGAAGCATGAACTCAGTAATCCGACCTCGAAACAATACGCATAGAAATAAATGTGCAAATATTGAAAATTATTTATTACATATATTAACCCAAAAATATGGTTGAGAACATGGGTACCCGGACCATATTGCTAGAAAAATAAGTTTTCTATAGTCAACAATGCTTTTTCACACTTAAATACATGGTCTCAAGTAAAAATATTTTCCTGTGGATTATCTTATTTGTGGCAGTGAAGGTCGAGAAGTCATAAATTTCTTAACAGCATATTTAGTTAAACGACAAGCATCAAAACATATTTCGATGTAGATTGCTTGACGCCCAACAATCCCCGCCGGAAATTTCTGCATAGCAAGCTTTATATTCAAATTTTAGTTGTTCCAAAAGGAAATCCAACTATAGTTGGTTCCATACAAAAAATTGAATAATAAGATGTGGAGAAGCAAGACCATGATTGTTTGGAGAAACAAACATGAAGTCCGCTGAGCTTCTTAAAAATGATAAAATCAGGCGCTGGTTGTATGGCCTATGTGATTCCAGATTCCAAGCAACTGTAGCTTTTATATTCTGGAACATCCTATGAGGAAACTACAAATAAATTGTCAGTCTCAAATCCTGTACGTTTCAGATCGATCTGAACCAAACGTTGTATGCTTGAGAGAGCGCTTCAGGCTCTAGGCATACTCCACCACGGCTGCAATCCGCGCCGCTTTTTCTTGTCTGCAATCCGTCCCGCTTGCCAGCCGTGGCGTTCGAACATCATCATCCCACCCATGTTTTATCTGCGCTTTAGGGGCAGATAACCTTCAAGAGAACATGACCCTACTTTTCAACTGCTCACTCTTGCAGACGTCGGCTACAAATTTGACCGTATGTGCTCTGCTCCCTCCTGCTACATCGTGATGACGGCCGTGGCCATATTCCTCAACACGCTGCCCGCTGACGCTGGATTCGGTGGCACGGTAAATAAAGGATCAACGGCAGGCTGAGCCTCCTCCGGGCCTTGAACGATATAGGCATGGCCTCTGCGACGCGGATTGGGATCATGCCGATGCGGTCGGCAGGCAACGGACGACTCCCGCAGGCCGCAGCGAGCGCCGTGGACTCCCGGGCAGTCGTGACATGGATCCTCGGCTAGTCGCCCAATGGAAACAGGCGAATCCCTGAGCTGGGCGGTGGGCGGCGTGATACCAGGAGCGGTCTGGGAGCCGGTGCGCCGCCATGGTGTCAACGGATTTGGTGCACGACAAAATCGATCGAGGAAACGGTAGCAGGGCTTGACCTTTAAGCACGGAATTTACAGCCGGAATTGGAGTCTTGAAAGGATCGAGCGATCTCTTTCTTGATCGGGAACAATGGAAATCCTTCTTCCTGGTGTTGCTCTTCAGGAACTCGCTGCGGACTCTTCTCTTATCCCTCAAGCTGGGATCCGGCCCATTGGGAGGCCCACTTCATGAACGTACGAAACCGAACGAACCAGACAGAAACAAATCGAATCGTTTTTTCATTAAGCGTGGCAGTGGGGTAATTTTCATCAACTCTAGGGGCAATAATAGACGGACCAACAAGAAGCTCTTTTGCTTTTATTATTAGGTATAGATTAGCCTATGCAATGTGGTCTATAAAATTATCTCGAAGATGTTGGCGACAAGGTTGAATATTCTTCCGGAACTTATCAGTCCTACTCAAAGTGCTTTTGTGCCCGGACGTCTGATTACAGATAATGTGCCGGTGGCATATGAGAGTTGAGAGGGGATTTGGTGACTAGGTGTATACGTGAGCACCCTCTAGATGCCACACGATCTGCGTTGAGATCCGGTTCTCGTCAATTGGATCTGTTGCATTGACGTTGTCTTATCCATCGCTAAGCGTACTTGGTGTGGGTCCTACGTGATTTGAAAGTGCATCTGGTCCACTATTTGAATTCAAAAAGGTGGGTCCTACGTGATTTGGAAGTGTTGTTAGTGCTGATGTGGTTTGCTAACCCAACAATGATGGTAACAATGGATTGCTAGATGTGACACGTGTCAACCAATGGATGCGTGCTCACGTATACACCCGGTCACCAGGCTTCTTCCGTATGAGAGTTTTCATACTATCAAGATGAAAAGGGAGGGAAAAGTCGGATTGTGTGCGGTATTGTTGGATATGCACAAGGCATATGATCACATTGAGTGGGTGTTTTTGGATAAGATGCTCATTAAGATGGGATTTGACTTGCAATGGATCAAGATGATTATATCTTGCCCGACAACGGTTGAATATCGCGATCAATTTAATTCTCGGGAAATAGAGACAATAAAACCTAAAAGGGGGCTGCGACAAGGTGACCCATTGTCCCCTTCCTTGTTTCTGTTATGTGCAAAGGGGCTCACTAGCCTCATTGATCATGCCGAACAAAATGGAGAGCTACAGGGAGTCAAAGTTTGTAGGGAGGTGCTTCGGTTACCAAACTACTTTTTGCCGATGACTCTTATCCTTATGCAGGAAAATGAAGAAAATGCAGAGTGTTTGAAGAGGGGTTTGGCTCAATATTGTTCTACATCCGGACAACTTGTAACTGAGGCAAAATCATGCATATTCTTTAGTCCAAATACCAATGTGGATACAAGAGCTAGGGTACGCACCATTTTGAATATGGTCACAGAATCCTTAACTGATAAATATCTTGGCTTGCCTACACACTTCGGAGCTGAAAGAAGTGATTGCCTTCGGTACTTGGTTGATCGGATATGTCAACGTATTGAACGATGGAAAGATAAAATTCTCTCCTCGGGAGGGAAAGAAGTTCTTCTGAAAGCGGTTGCACCATTCACGCCATCATATGCCATGTCGTTCTTCAAAATCCCTAAATCCATTTGTAAGGGAATAGTACACGTGATATCGCACTATTGGTGGGGTTATGAGGAAAGCCAAATGAGAATACATTGGTTTGTATGGTGGAAGATGTGTGTTACAAAGGAAAAGGGAGGTATGGATTTCAGGGATATCCATTGTTTCAATTTGTCTATGTTGGCAAAGAAAGCATGGAGGTTGATCACTACTCGAGATTCATTGTGTACCACTATCTTAAAATCCAAGTACTTTGAAGATGGAGACCTTCTAAATGCCAATTTAAAGAAGGGCTCATCTTTTACATGACAAAGCATCATGGCGGGAGTTTAGTGTCTTGAGAAGATCGGAGAACTCGGAGATGGTACGAGGGTGAACATATGGCAAGATTCTTGGATACCAAGTGGCAATTCAAGAAAGATTTTGGCTCCTCAAGGTCAGCGCCTATTAACACATGTGAATGAGCTTATTGGCCCATATACTAATCAATGGACTGAGGAGCTTGTGAGGAATAACTTTTGGCAAATTGATGCAAATAAAATTCTTCGAATTCCAAGGTATGGAAGATTTTGTTGCATCGCACCTTCATTCTTGGGTCTTGAAGAGAAGAAGACATGTGCCTATCTTTTGAATCAGTAATATCATTTCTTATTAATTGCATGTAATGAGGAATAAGTGAGCCGATAGCTATGATTTTTTGCTCGGAGCTTTCTTCTTCCATATCGCCCCCCAAAAAAACAAAAAACGTTCCAGAGGCATCTTCCATTCATTTCGATTTAGGTCTTTTTTAAGCATATTTAGATCTTCCCTTTCTACGATCGAGAATTCCCAGAAATTTTTTTACTCCTCGAATACGATGGGATTTCACACCTGTCGAATCTTTCACTCCTCCTAAGATCCTCCATTTCAAACAAGAGCAGTGCATGCTCATGCTCAGCCCTTTCGAGGCTTGCTTTACTCCGGGGGATTTCTTCCCACTTCGCTTTACTCCTGGGGAGTCCTTCCCACAGGATCCTCTGATTTTCCTCTATCTATGTCATTATTGCCTTACGGGTTTGTGTGTCTAGTCCTTCTTTGCACCTTATCATTATTGCTTACTTTCACTTTAGTACTTTACACTATGGACCTTAGTTCAGAAAGAAATATGAATATGAAAAATCTTTCTTGTTGAAGAACAATCTGAGGAGTGATGTTGTATTCAAAAGGAAATGATTTTTTTCAATTTTAAATAAGTAATAAATAACGTATATATCTAAACAACCTTTTCTTAAATCTGAGCAACCCTTTCGTAAATCCAAGCAAATATTTCATAAATTCAAAAGAGCTTCGACAAGGAGTTTTCTTTGTTCTTTGAGCAAAAAGATAAAGATCGGATAGATTCGAACCACAATTTCAAAGGTAATAACTACTATGTCAGCCCAAATCACGATCTTCGCCAATTTGGATAAACTGCCTGCTGAATCCATGAGCAGGTAAGAGACAACCTGGCGAACGGAAATATCTTAGTAGCCAGGGAAAAAATGCAAAATCGATTCCCGTAGTAGCGGCAAGTGAAATGGGAGCAGCCTAAACCCTGAAAACGGGGTTGTGGGCAGCAATACAAGGATTGTCGTACAAAAGATAAGGAAAAGAGTCAAAAGACAAAGAAATCACATAGGAATTACAATCTGAGGAGTGATGTCTTATTCAAAAAGAAATGAATGTTTTTCCATTTGAAACGGGGTTGTGGGAGAACAATGCAAGCGTTGCCGGATAAAAGATAAGGAAAAGACAAAGAAATCCCATAGGATGTACAATCTTAGGAGTGATGTCGTATTCAAAAAATAATTACTTTTTCAATTTTAAATAAGTCATAAATAATGTATCCATCTAAACAACCGTTTCTTAAATCTAAGCAACCCTTTTGTAAATCCAAGCAAACTTTTTATAAATTCAAAAGGTCTTCGGCAAGGAGTTTTCTTCGTTCTGTGAGCAAAAAGATAAAGATCGGATAGATTGGAGCCACAATTGCAAAGGTAATAACTACGATGCCAGCCTAAATCATGATCTTCTCCAACTTGGATAAACTGCCCGCTGAATCCATGAGCAGGCAAGAGATCACCTGGCGAACTGAAACGTCTTAGTAGCCAGAGGAAAAGAAAGCAAAAGCGATTCCCGTAGTAGCGATGAGGGAAATGGGAGCATCCTAAACCATGAAAACAGGGTTGTGGGAGAGTAATATAAGGGTTGCACAAAAGATAAGGAAAAGATAAAGAAATCCCATGAGTAGTTTTTGGAAAAACCAATTCTGACTTCTCTTCTGATCTTCTTGGCTATGCGGAGGAGTCAGTAGAAATTGAACTCTATAACTCTTTTATTTAAGCTGAGTCGACCAATCCATGTGAAACCATACGAAGTAGAAAGAAAAAGAATGGATAGCATAGAGCTCAACATTTGAATAATGGAATCTGTCTCTTAAATTCGAAGAAATCTAACTATAGTGGTTGGTGATTCCTGGTCAAGTGTAATAGTATCTCGCAAAATGGAGTTCAATAATATTTTTTTATATCTTCGAGACCATTGAAAAACTATCATATGCCTTGGAAGTGACGTGAGGTGCTCGGAAGTGGTTGAAGTAATTGAATAGGAGGATCACTATGACTATGGCCCTTGGTAGAGTTCCTAAAGAAGGAGAGAGATTCTCCACACGAACAAACGACTCGTCATGTTCGAAGTGACATAGGCCTTACTAAGACCTATATTCCATGAAGGAGTCGCACAGGAGATATGCGTAGTTAACACAAGCAAGGAAATAAAAGTGAGTTGATTTGGGAGTTTTTTTATTTTAGTTGCCACCGAAAAAGCAATTTTATCTCAAGGGAAAATGCATTGCATTTTCAAGCCCCGATAAACGGCGGCACTAACTCTAAATTTCCTAAGGTAGCGAAATTTCCCTGTTGATTTGACCCTACCTACACCCGGAGCCAATCCCCTAGCGGTCCTGCCACCACGCCGCAGAACAGGAGCTCGTGTGGAACCTTGGATTTATGGCGTAACAGCGGTGGAGGGTATCAAAATATTATGGCCGCATAACATAAAGCAATTGATCATGATCAAATTTGTAAGTCCAATGGGATATTGATCATTTATCCATAAGAATAGGATTCTTTTCAATGATGAGTCATTATATACCATAATTCAATTATGGATCTTCCACGCTCTTGTTTCTTTTATTCCCCTTATTGTTTCCCCGAACTAAACTGATCTAAGACCACTAATTTGTATTTTTCCACTCAACTAGCAAAAATGGATTAAGCCTAGGATCATTTTTTCCTCTATGTGTATTTTACATCCCACAGTAATTTGCTATAGAGAATTTCTACTAAATATTATTGCTAGAATAATTGTTATTTTATTTGATACATTGTGATCCTTAACGTTGATGAATTAAGAATAATGGAAAGAGAGGGATTCGAACCCTCGGTAAACAAAAGTCTACATAGTAGTTCCACTGCTACGCCTTCTACCGCTCGACCATCTCTCCTACATAATCTTAGTATGGAATAAACTGAGTGAATATCGAGTTTTCTTATTCCTGCAAGACAGGTACAACCGCAACTGTTCGGGGGTTCCATAGTTCTATTGGAAAAATCTCTTTTGATGTAAGTGGAAGGATCATAGGATTTTTTTACTAGGAATTGCGCTCCTTACCCCAGTTTCCGTACGATTGATTCCTGGAATTATTCCAATGAGTGGTCCACAAAAGTCTGATGCAACATCATTTCAGGCAGACTTTTTATCATCTCTTCGCAGCACCTCGGGAACTAATCCTTTTCACATAGTAGGTTTTAGTGGGGAAGCAAGCATTGAGGGTTTATTTCTGTGAGTCGAGGAATAGGAGGAGAATCCCCTTGCACTCTTAGCAAGAAGGAGCTCCAGATTCATGGGAACGAGAACCTTTTCCGAGAAGAGTCAAGCTCCCCGATGCAGAGCCATGGGAGGTCATTCGACGAGCGTATAAACTTGAGCATTTCTCACGTCTTGTGGTGCTCATTAACCTGCGCCTCACCGTAAACAACAGTAAGATGCCACGGTTCCTGGCCCTTTTCCCTCACAACTGTATATGTATATGTGAGGGATAGGATAAGTCGAATAAAGTATAAAAAAAATCGAATATAGAAGAGCCTAGATTCCAAATGAAGAAATGGAAACTCGAAAAGGATTCCTTCTGATACTCAAAAAGTGAGGGGAAAGAGAATTGATACTGAGAATTATTTCTTCTTATTATAAGACGTGATTTGATCTGCATATGTGAGGGATAGGATATATGAATAGGTTTAAGCCTTTATCCCTTTTAAGGATTCATTTACAATTTCTAAAGCTTCGTTTTTCTCCGGCAAGCTACTAGAGAAGCATTTATTACCAAACGATAGGGCTTATAGTTCAGATTGATGATGGAAACTTCTGCCGACAGCAGGTATGGGTTCGGCTGAAATCAAAGGAGACAGGCAATCAAAGTTGAGAGAGTTCAGTCAGCGGAACGGTCAGCTATCTCCATAACAGTTCTTGCTGCAAACTATGCGGCAGCAGCATCATCGAGAAAAAGAAACGGGATGAGAAGACATGGATGGGAAAAACCTATGCAAGACAGTATTAAACTGAACGTTGATGCCCCTTATGATGAGCTATCAAGAACAAGGCGATCCTACAGGACTCACGGGGCCTCTTTGTGGGACATCTGCGCCTCGCCCTGGGGCCGGCGGGGTGCCCAAACACAAATCGGTGGCTCTCGGCCCCGAGGCAACGCTGCAGAGCAAATCAACTCCTGTGATTCCCGCCTCGGCTCTGAGTCAGTATGGATCAAACCTGATGGGGAAAGGGGATATCTTCCCCATCCTGAAGAACTTGCTTACCCCGGTGGAGGGTTCGGCCTCGTCGCTTGAGTTGGCTGCGGACGCGGAAGGGGACCAGCCGCCTGTGTCTCCTTCCCCTCTGACGATCTCAGCCACCCCTGACGACCCCGCGACTCCCAGCGTGGATGACCGCACTGAAGGAAAGGCTTGGCACTTAACCCAGGAAGAGCGGGCGGAGGTGGGCCTGAGCCCCACCTGGGAATCGGACCCGAACCTGATGAGGGAGAAGGAGCGCCGCAGCAAGAGCAACAAGGACCGCCCCTCCCTGGCTTTTGGGGCGGCAGGCAAGGAGGTGGCGATGCAGCTGGTCTTTGCGGACGGGGAGCAGCGAGGGGAATGCGAGGGTTGAAGGGGTCCTCGCCCATGGAGGGGGCTGTCATTGGAGAGCTGGCGGCGCAGGTGGCAAGGGCGCCACGCACCAAGTCCAAGTCGGTGGGCCCGTCGCGTAGGAGCAGGCGTGAGGCCTCCGCCTCGGCGGAACCGATGTTGCAGAAGGCCATCGCCCGCGCACAGAAGAAAACGCCAGGTAATTCCGCTTCTCCCACCCCCAAATCCCTCTCTCGCTTTGCGGTTTTCCCAAAAGTTTCCGATGATCATCTTCTGGGCGTGGCAAAGGATAGTTGCATCTTGTTCCCTTCAGCGGCTGGCAACCCGGCCCCATTGCTATCAATCATTCGGGCCAAGGAGCTGGCCCAAGCAGAACTTGCGCTTGCCCGGGACAGGCTTGCTGCGGAGCAAGAGGCTGCGACTCCCGCAGAGGGGCGGAGGAGACACAAACTCCGGCGGAGGCAACAGGGGTTGCTTCCCTAGCGGGTGCGGGTGCACCTGAGAGCTCTGGGGGCAGAAAGAAGAAAGGGGCTCTCGCTGTGAGGAAAAAGACGGTTTGCAAGAAGACTGCTGTGGTCGGAACGCGTGTACTAACCCGCCAAGCACGGGGTCGCAAGTGTGGTCCCCAATGAGAGCCCTCTTCTCGAACATCAGGGGTTTCGGGCGGCGGGGGCGCCGAACCCTTCTCAAAGACTACCTCCGTCTTCACAAGATCGACCTGGTTTGCCTTCAAGAAACCATCAAGCAGGATTTCACTGACCAGGAACTTAGAAGCCTTGAGGTGGGGGAGAAATTTTTTTGGTGCTGGCTGCCGGCAAGCGGACACTCGGGTGGGATGCTCCTGGGACTCAGAGACAGTGTTTTTGACGTAGGGAGAGTTTCTCTGGGTCAATTCTTCATCAGTGCTTCTATCTTGTGCAGAGCGGACAACTTCAAGTTTGAGATCATAGGGGTATACGGGCCAGCAGATCATGCGTTTACCCAAGAGTTCCTCCAGGAAATTTCAGATAAGGTGGCAGCGTCGGATCTCCCTGTTCTCATGGGTGGGGACTTCAATCTGTTGCGGGATGCAGCGAGATAAAAACAATGACAGAATTAACTCGGGCTAGAATGGAAGCGTTTAATGATAGCATTGCTACCGGGGTCTACGGGAGATCCCGCGCACAGGGGCGCGTTACACTTGGACGAACAAGCGCCTTAACCCGGTTAGGTGTGTGTTGGATAGGGTCCTCATCGCACCTGAGTTAGACACTCACTTCCCGCTGTGCTCCTTGATGGCCGAAACCAGCTTGGGTTCTGACCATACTCCACTGATCCTTGACTCGGGCCAAGATTTTCATTGCACCAGTAATAGATTCTTCTTTGAATCGGGATGGTTTGAACTACCGCAGTTCAGCGATATGTTTGCTGCCATTTGGGGTGACCTGGCTGCCATTGTTCGAGGAAGGGATGTCCTCGACCGGTGGAGCTTCATGAGTAGTGGCGTGAGGAAAAAACTCAAGGGTTGGAATGCTAACCAGTAAGCCGAGGCTAACGCCGCCAAGGCGGCGCTCCTTCAACGGATCAAAAGCCCGGATGAAAAAGCTGATTCGGTGGGGGTGGATGGTGAGGAATGGGCATTCCGATATCACCTAGAAGACCGAGATCCTTGCCATTTTTAGAGTAGAAGAAGAATACTGGAGACGAGAGGGGAGAGTTAGATGGATGCTCCAGGGGGACTCCAACACGGCTTATTTTCATGCGGTTGCTAACGGAAGGCGTAGGAAATGCTGTATTTTGAGACTTATGACGGATGATGGCCCGATTACGGACAAGAGACAGATCCAGGAACACAAATACGATTTCTACCGCCGGCTCCTGGGTTCTAGTGACACAAGGGTGTGCTCCCTGGACCCAGGGGCCTGGGTGCCGGCGGCTAGAGTTTCCCCTCAGGAGAATGAGGATCTTCTGCGTACTCTCACTCAGTCTGAACTGGACGGCCTGGTTCAGGATATGAAATCTGACACGGCACCAGGTCCAGATGGCCTCCCCGTCCAGTTCTTCAAGAAATTTTGGCCCCTGCTCAGGATGGGAGTCCTGCACATCGTTAATGACTTCCTCTTGGGAAGGATCGACATTTCCAGACTCAACTTCGGGATCCTGTCTCTTATTCCTAAGGTCCAGGGTGCTGACCGCATCACTCAGTTTCGTCCCATTGCGCTCATCAACGTGATCTTTAAGATGGTCTCAAAAGCTATGGCACTGCAAGTTGGATCCAATCGCTAACAGGATAATTAGCCCGAACCAATCAGCGTTCATCAAAGGCAGGTTCATTTTGGATGGGGTTTTAGCTCTCCATGAGGTGGTGCACGAGGTTAAAGCCAGAAGGGAGGCTTGTGTCCTGCTGAAGCTTGATTTTGAGAAGGCCTACGACGAGGTGAGTCGGGAGTTCCTCGGAGAGGTCCTTAGGTGTAAAGGTTTTGATTCAGGGCTGTGCATCGGATCATGCGGCTGGTTTACGGGGACGAGACTGCTATCTCCATCAATGGGGAAATCGGCCCCTTCTTCGGGAATAAGAGGGGAGTTCGTCAAGGGGACCCGCTCTCTCCCCTTCTCTTCAACTTCATGGCGGAAGCTCTTTCGATCATTTTGACTAAGGCCAACTCTGCCGGCCACATAGCGGGAGTGGTGCCGCACTTGATTCCGGGGGGAATTACCCATCTTCAGTACGCGGACGACACCATTATCATGATTCGGGATGATGAACGAGCATTTGATTAATCTCAAGTTCATCCTCATGTGCTTCGAGGACATGTCGGGCCTTAAAATCAATTATCACAAATCCGAGGTGATCGTCATGGGGAGATCACCGGATCATCAACAACGGGTTGCTCGACCGGTTAAGCGCAAGTTGGGGGAGTTCCCATTCATCTACCTTGGACTCCCTATTTCGGATAGAGCGTTGACCATGGAGCGGTGGTTGTTCCTAGTCGGAAAGCGCGGCTGCGAAGGTGGAACCCTGGTGGGGCAAGTTCATGTCGGCGGGAGGTCGGCTCATCTTATCTAACGCTTGTCTCGCCAACCTCCCTACCTATGCGATGGGTCTGTTTTTGCTTCAAGACGGCATTCATGCCAAATTCGATTCCCATAGAGCCCGCTTCTACTGGGAGGGAGTGGGCCCTAAGCGGAAGTTCCACTGGTTAAGCGGCTCGCGGTTTGCGGACCTAAGGCAAGTGGGGGCCTGGGGATTGTAAACTCCGGACCGATGAACATCGCACTTATGATGAAATGGGTCCGGAAATTATATCGGGAGGGCAATCAATTGTGGAGGCAGGCTGATCAATGCAAAATACAACAATTCAGATGATATCTTCTCGGCATCCGGACAGCGAGGCTCTCGGTTATGGCGCAGCATTCACAAAATTAAGCACTTGTTCAAGTTAGGCGCCCAACACTCCATTAGGGATGGCCGCCGCACTAAGTTTTGGATGGATCGGTGGGTGGGGGATACCCCGCTGAAGGACAGATTTCCAGGTTTATTCAATGTTGCTACTTCGCAGATGGACTCCGTGGCTCAGGTGTGCGGATCCAATGTTCCGTTAAGCTTCCGAAGACAGTTGGATCGGGGTCGGGCCACGGCACTTGAAGAACTACAGCTGCTGATCGACTCAACGGTCTTTGTCGATGGTCAGGACAAGGTGTCCTGGCGCCTGGAGAACAATGGGATGTTCTCTGTCAAATCCTTGTATGCTCGACTGGCGCAAGGGGCGACAGTGGCGCATTTTAAGGACGTCTGGGCAGCTAAAGTGCCCCTTAAAATCCGTATCTTTGCGTGGCAACTAGTCCTCGATCGTCTTCCGTCAAGTGCTAACATCCTGGCGAGACACGGCCCGGGCAACGGCAATTGTGCTCTCTGTGGGGAAAGAGAGACGGCGGACCACATTTTTTTCTCCTGCCCGTTTGCCATGTTCGCTTGGAGCGTCCTCAGACTCATCCTCCAGTGCAGTTGGTGCCCTGCCTCCTTCCCGCAATTCTTCGCTATTCTCACCAATTTCGCGGGTCGGGCTCGTAGAACGATTTGGTGCCTTTTCCTGGCACAATCTTGGGCGCTTTGGCTTATCGAAACAAACTTACTATGGAGTCCAAGCTTATTCGACACCCTGCTGACATAATCTTTAAAACCATGTTTTGCTTGCAGCAGTGGCTCATCCTGGCGAAGCCCAAGGACCGTCCCTGGCTTAGGTGGCTGATCTCCGAGCTCAGACGGCTCCACGCTATTCATCTTCCGCACGACGGCTGATTCTCCATCTACCTGCTTCCGCCCAGGGCGCGGATGGCGTAGTTGTTCCCTCTTTCTGGTTTCTCGGTCTGTTAGGGGAGGCCGACCCCGATCTTGTGTTTATGTTTTCCTTGGCTAAGCTGTACGCCGCAGCATGTATTGATCTTATGTGAACCTGTGGGGCTTTATTAATTTAAAGTCGGGCACCTAGTGCCTTTTATCTAAAAAAAAACGGGGCCTCTTTGTTGGAGCTAATAGTCACGTTCTAGCCCAGGTTGATGATGTTGATACAACTGAAGTGATGGCGTTGCATTATGACATGGAACTGGTTTACACATGGGGTGCAACCGTATTGTAAATAGAGATAATTTGACGTATTGTAAACAGAGATAATTTGACGGTCGTCGAAGCAATCAACATTGAGGGCCAATATCTGCTATTCTTAATAATTGTTTTAGTTAGCGAAAGATTTGTATTAGTAACCTTTGTCCACTACCTAGAGAATCAAATGAGGGTGCAGATGAGTTAGCGAGGCAGGCTATATCTGAACCTCCAGATTTTCTTAGGCCTCAGCTTGTAAAGGAACTCACTATTAACAAAGGTTACTTTCGTTGTCAAAAAAAAAAGAGTTAGGATTGTCCTTTCGCAGACATTTTGTATGTGAGGGCATCTCAGTGGGGCGACGCAAACGGACGTTTTTATCCGTTTGCGTCTGCGCGGACAAAAAACGCGCTCCAGCGGCTAGACGCAAAACGTCCGCGGCGTCCGTCCTGACGCAAACGTGGATCAAATATGCGTCAGAAATGCATCTGTGCGGACGCATTCGCGCGTCCGTTTGGGCTGCATGACTTTTTCTCTCTCTTCGTTTAATGCAGGGAAGACCCATGTGTTGGCCATTCCTAGCCACACAAATGGAATCTTTCCCTCTCTCTTCTCTCTAATCATGCATGACAGTTTAAAAAATGCTTCCCTGCCGCTGGAGAAGGGACAGACGTATGCGGACATGCGGACGTTTTTTGTGTCCGTGCCCGACGCAAACGGACCTAAATATGCGTCACCCCGCTGGAGATGCCTTGAAAGGAACAAATCAACACACTGAAATTGCATAGCATGCAACCAAGGATCAACACCCATACATCTCTCACACGTTTTTACACCACTAATGCCGCCATAGATTAACTAAATAACTCTTGACACTACTTTCGTTCATGAATAAGGCCACATCAATTGTCATGTCAAACTTTGACTAACAATTTAATCAACTAAATATAAGTAATATGTCATCCAAAAATATATAATTGGAAAGTTCATTGAAATGTGCATCTCATGACATAGTTTTAAATACCATGCAACTCATATTTGTTGATCCAATTAGTAGACAAAGTTTGTCTCAAAAAACAAAGTGGCCTTATACAAGAACGGAGGGAGTAGCAACAGATTCACATACTTAGATACCTAAAAAGATAGATTGCTCTCTACCAGGCATAACAGATTCATACTTAGATAACTCGACATAAAAAATAGAGTGCTCATGAGTCATGACACAACAGACTCACATGCTTAGATCCATCACATAGTAAATAGATAGAGTGCTCTTACATAGCTCATACAACTGGCAGATAGTTAAACACGCAGGGTAGATAGTTAACCAAGAAGGATAGATATGTGAGTCAATTCATTAAGGATCCATATGGCCACTTCATGCCCCAATTCAGCTGGGGACTTGGCGAACCTGACGAATCATATATGCCAAGGTGCCCAACCCAAGACCAGCACCAGTAGCCTGAGCGACGTACGTATCCCTGTCCATATTTCTGTGTAACCTCATCAGTTCCTCCAGATCCCGGCTTTTCAAAGAGGAAAGGAAATACACGTCAAGGATCCATGGATCAAACCTATCAGAAAAAGAGAGACAGTGGATATTGCTTACCGAAGACCTGGATCAACGTCCTTCAAGCCAGCAAACGGACCGCTAGTCTTAGCCTACAAGTACATTAGGTAGGGCTGCAATTAATTTACATCTCAGCAGCTTAAAAACAAGCATATTTGCTTGGTATTGAATTGATAACTAGCAATAGAAAGTAAATAATATCTGCTAATAGCAGAAAACAATCCAGGGTAACTGCTATTAACTTAACATAGTCTCGGCATGCTTGTGCTTTGATGGAAGATACCACATGATCTAAATATATATATATAAATACATGCAGTAGCATTCTGCTACTGTTCCTACACAAAAAAGATGTGGCACATGATGCAAGATCTCAAAACACAGGTACAGATTAAAGAATGTTCGTATCAGCGGTATTTCTTCAAGGATTTGGTATTTAGTCAAAGCAGCTGATTAACTAATGGAAAAGCTTTGGAAGCCATGTCTATTTATTATAGTCTATCAACCTCAATCCCTAGAAATATTCGCGTCAACATGCAAAACAGTGGATATATCCCTACCGATGCAGGACTAAGCGCTCGACGCAGCATGATTATTCGGTCGATTTCACGAATCAAAGAGAAAGATTGCATGCGGTTGCATTGATGCAGGAGTAATCGCGCCAACCAGCATGGGGATTCAATCGATTTTTTAATCAAAGACAAGGATTACATGCGGTAGTATAGATGCAGGACTAATTGCGAGTGACGACATAGAGATTCGATCTATTTATTCATTCAGGGACAAAGATTGCATGCCAGGGTACGAGAGGTATGAGGAACGAACTAGCATACCGGAGCGCGAGAGAAGTTCGCCACGCGCGTGACAGAGGAGGCCACCTTCTGCCCCAGCTTCACGGCCATAGCGCGAAGGGCCATAGCCGTACCAACACAAGGAAGCGGATCTGCAAGAGGATGACGACGACGACGACGACGACGGGGACGGGGACTAGGGTTCCCTTCGCTCTCTCTAAATGGCTCGCGACGATTTGTCCTCTCCACCCACTTCACGGATCCCCCCCTCTTATAAAGCACCAAACCGCCTCAGTCTCAAAGTGGGCCGCGCTGGGTCTTGGCCTCTTGGGCTATCTCAACCTCCTAACTAGATATAACCAAGCGGAGCTCACAGAGCCTCGATTTGCGCTTTTCGGCCCGTCCAATGGGGTCCCAAGGCTCTGTTGTATTGGTTGCTGGTAACAAATTTTATTTTTATCTATCTTTTTTCTACTCTACTAATAAAGAAAGTAAGGTTTCTCCCTTAACTGGGCTCCAAAATCAACAAAAACCATACACAAATAGTTACACAGGGATCAAACTCATGACGTATTGTGTACTGAATAATCCCACCTCGCTTCCTTACACCGAGTCCGGCCAATTTGTATACATTTGCAAATTGCCTGAGATCACAGGTTGCCTCGAAAATGAACAAGCAATTAGAATCAACAAGCAATGGAATGGGTGGAGTTGCCTTACAGAATCAAACAAGAGTGAGAGATAGCAGGAACCGGTTGCGGGAATTGGGGAATTTAGCAAGGAAAGAGATAGAGAGCTCAAGGTGCGGCGGCGCACGACAGTAGAGGATGCTGGATGACAGCGGCAGGTAGAGGTACCGAGGCCAAGGTTGTTGACGTCCGGACTCCTAGGCCCCCGACCGGATGGAATCGAGCTCCGGGCGGTGAAAACATGGGAGTGCCTCCGAAGACGTGGCAGGGACTGATGACCCACAAGTATAGGGGGTGTATCGTAGTACTTTCGATAAATAAGAGTGTCAAACTCAACGAGGAGCAGAAGGTGTTGACAAGCAGTTTCGATGAAGGATTCACTGTAAATGCTCACAGACAAGTTTTCAGGAGGTTTTGATATAGCAGATAAATAAAATACAAGTAAGTAGAGTGCGAGAATAATAATTGCAGCAAGTGGCCCAATCCTTTTTAGCACAAAGGACAAGCCGGTTTATTTACTTATGATTACCAAACGTTCTTGAGGACACACGGGAATTTAGTCTAGTGCTTTCGCTTCATATAGTTGATTAATCTTCATTGTTTTGATAAGTGTTGTGTGGGTGAACCGATGCTAATGCACCGCCCTTCCTAGGACTAATACATACTTGTGATTAAACCCCTTGCAAGCATCCGCAAATACAAGAAAGTAATTAAGATAAATCTAACCACAGCATTAAACTCTGAGATCCTGCTATCCCTCATGCATCGATATACTAACGGGGGTTTAGGTTGCTGTCACTCCGGCAACCCCACAATTAGCACACGAATACAAGATGCATTCCCCTAGGCCCATAAAGGTGAAGTATCATGTAGTCGACGTTCACATGACACCACTAGAAGAATAACACCACAACTTAAATATCAAACCATTAAATATTACTCAATATAGTTCACTACTAACATTTAGACTTCACCCATGTCCTCAAGAACTAAACGAACTACTCACAAGACATCATATGGAACATGATCAGAGGTGATATGATGATGGATAACAATCTGAACATAAACCTTGATTCAACGGTTTCACTCAATAGCATCAATAACAAGGAGTAATTAACACCGGGAGAGTTTCCCCTATGAAATACTCAAGATTCACCCCTAGATGTTACAGCGGAGACGAGGTGCAGCGGTGGAGATGACGGTGTCGGTGGTGGAGATGATGATGATCCCAGTGAAGTCCAGCTCGATGACGGTGACGATGGCGACGATTTCGCCCTTCGGGAGGGAATTTCCCCGGCAGATTTCTGCCCTGCCGGAGAGCTCTTTTCTCTCTGGTGTTTTCCGCCTCGAGGAGGCGGCGCTGACTATCCTCGATGTCCCTCCGCACCTTCGGGTTTCTGGGAGATATCGTACGCGAAAGGGCGATGGCCGAGGGAGGTCGTGGGCCCCCTTCCTACGTGGCGGCGCGCCGGCCTTGGTGGCCGCGCCGGCCTTGGTGGCCGCGCCGGCCTATGGGGAGGGCCCATGGCGGCCCTCCTCGGCCTCCCCTTTTGGCTGGCTCCGTCATTTGGAAAAATAGGAGCTTCGCAATATTTTCCGTCAATTGTTGATCTTCAGAAATATTGTATCCCGACGGCGCTTTTTCCAGCAGAATCCTGACTCCGGTGAGTAATTCTCCAATAATCATGAAACATGCAAAATAGGTGAAATAACATAAGTATCATCTCTAAATATGAAATATATCAATGAATAATAGTAAATTATGATATAAAATAGTGATGCAAAATGGACGTATCAACTCCCCCAAGCTTAGATCTCGCTTGTCCCCAAGCGAAACTGAACTCGGTAAACAAGACCACATGTTTATGGAGTGAAGAGTCGATAAATAAAATACGGACAAGAATCATCACATTTATTAATTCACACAAGACATTCTAGTAAACAACTTCCTCATATAACTCAACTTGAAACAAGTAAAGGGAAATCACAAATAAAGGTGCATAGGAAATCATAATTGGTAATGGCAAACTTCGTTCTTGGTCAAAGAACAATTAACAGATTGTACTTATCTTTCGAGCAGAGTCTTTATATTAGAGCTTATATGGCAGAATTTACATGCTCAATCATAACAATCTTCTCATAATCATTGATAACCTTCAAAGTCGTATTCATTCAGATAAAATTTGTACTAAACAAGGAAGAATAAAAGACATGATTAAATAGATCACAATATAAATGGTTGGATCACAACAACTCAATTGCTTGCTTGAGATAGAGGGAAATAGGTTTACTGACTCAACATAAAAGTAAAAGATAGGCCCTTCGCAGAGGGAAGCAGGGATTAAATCATGTGCTACAGCTTTTTAAGTTTTGAAATCATAAAGAGAGCATAAAAATAAAGTTTTGAGAGGTGTTTGTTGTTGTCAATGAATGGTAGTGGGCACTCTAACCCCCTTGTCAAACAGACTTTCAAAGAGCGGCTCCCATGAAGGACGTTATCTCTACCAGCAAGGTAGATCATCCCTCTTCTCTTTTGTTTACACATGTACTTTAGTTTTATTTATGGATGACACTCCTCCCAACCTTTGCTTTCACAAGCCATGGCTCACCGAATCCTCGGGTGCCTTCCAACATTTCACATACCATGGAGGAGTGTCTATTACAAAATTAAGTTGCTTACTAATAAATCAGGGCAAAACATGTGAAGAGAATTGATACGTCCAAAACGTATCTACTTTCCCGAACACTTTTGCTATTGTTTTGCCTCTAATTTGTGTATTTTGGATACAATTAACACGGACTAACGCTGTTTTCAGCAGAATTGCCCTGGTGTCTTATTTTTGTGCAGAAACTCAACTTTCAGGAAAATCCTCGGAAATAATTGCGAAGGGCCTATTTTCCAAGAAGACTCACGGAGCCAGAAGGGCATGCCAGGGGGAGGCCCACGGCCCCCACACCATAGGCCGGCGCGGCCAAGGAGGGGGGCGCGCTGCCTTATGGTGGGGCCGCCTCGGCTAGCCCCCGACGCTCCCCTCTGGACTACTTAAGGCTTTCGACCTAAAAACGCACGGGGGTTCGACCATATTTCCAGAAGACATCCAGAACTCCGCCGCCATCGCGAAACTCCGTCTCGGGACCAGAAACTCCGTTCTGGCACCCTGCCGGGACGGGATTGGAGGAGATCATCGCCATCATCACCACCGACGCCTCTCCATCGATCATCCATGCTTCCCCCATCCATGTGTGAGTAATTCCCCCGCTGTAGGCTGAAGGGGATGGTAGGGATTGGATGAGATTGATCATGTAATAGTCATAAGATTGTTAGGGCATAGTGCCTAGTATCCGTTGTTGGTACTTTTATGATATTGTTGCAACTTGTTATGCTTAATGCTTGTCACTAGGGCCCGAGTGCCATGATTTCAGATCTGAACATGTTATTGATTCATGATGATATTCATTGTTTTATGATCTTACCTGCAAGTTGTATACACATATTGCTGTCCGGAACCCGAGGCCCAAAAGTGACAGAAATTGGGACAACCGGAGGGGAAGGCTGTGATATGAGGATCACATGTGTTCACGGAGTGTTAATGCTTTGCTCCGGTACTCTATTAAAAGGAGTACCTTAATTACCAGTAGTATCCCTAGAGGCCCGGCTGCCACCGGCTGGTAGGACAAAAGATGTTGTGCAAGTTTCTCATTGCGAGCACGTACGACTATATACGGAACACATGCCTATTGTTGTTTAGTACTTGGATACTGTTTATTACTATCTGCAAAATGCCCTGCCTTGATTGTTACATGAGTTCTCTTATCCATGCAGCGCCCGTTCATCCATCCCTGTGCCTACAGTATTTTAATCACTGTTGTTTACTATAATCACTACTGCTGTCTTTGTTACACCGCTGCTTATATTTCACTACTGCTACTGCTATAAAACTGTTGCTACTGATAAACTCTTGCGAGCAAGTCTGTTTCCAGGTGCAGCTGAATTGACAACTCCGCTGTTAAGGCTTATAAATATTCTTTGGCTCCCCTTGTGTCGAATCAATAAATTGGGTTTTACTTCCCTCGAAGACTGTTGCGATCCCCTATACTTGTGGGTCATCAAGACTATTTTCTGGCGCCATTGCCGGGGAGCATAGCTTTATTTTCAAGTTCACCTGGATTGATATTGTTCGCTGCAAATCCTCCATCATGGGTAAACCTCGCGATACTAAAGTCACCATATTACCATCCACTACAAGAAAAGGTACAACTCTGAGTACCTCTGCTGCTCTTGATTCACCATCCGTGATAAGTCAACTTGTTTCACCACCACAAGCTTCACGTGTTGGTACTTCTGCTGAAACTGAAAATTCCTCTGATAATTTTGATGATGCTTCTACCGTGCTTGATGATAATGGTTCATTAGGTCCTTTTCTAGATGCTACAATTGCTAGGTCTAGACAAATCGAAAATACTGAAATTCCTAATGAAAATACTGTTACACCTGTTAATTCACCTGAGTCTGTTGAAAACTCTAGTGATGATCTTGATGAAGATTATGTGGAACTTGATGATGATTTTATTGATAAATGCAATGCTACTATTGATGCAAGTAACATTAAAAAGCTTCTTGCACAACGTGCTGTTAGATATAAACTGTCTCCTGATCCTAAATTTGCCACATCTCCTATAAACATTAAGGATAAGGATTATGATTTTTCTCTTGATTTATCTCATATATCTATTGTTGAGAAAACACCTTTTTGTGGTACTGAAAAAGAAAGTGCTGTAGAACACATGAATGAGCTTTCTACTTTGAGTAGCTTGTTTTTTGATGATATTAAGAAGCGTACTTATTTTGTTGCTAATTTTTTTCTTTCTCATTAAAGGATGATGCTAAAATTTGGTATAATAGTTTGCCTCCTGATTCTATTGATAGTCCAAAAGGTTTGCTTGATGTTTTCTTTCGGAAATACTTTCCTGCTAGTGCTCAACATATTGCCTTGCAGAAAATTTATAGTTTTGACAAGGAAGATGGAGAGAAATTGCCTGAAGCTTGGGCAAGGTTTTGCTCTCTTCTTAGAGCTCAGCCTGGACATGATTTGGAAAAGCATGACCTACTTGATATATTTTATAGTGGACTAACCATTGAGTCTAGGGCATACCTGGATAGTTGTGCTGGTTGTGTTTTTAGGAAAAGAACTCCGGACTGAAGTCTGAAGAATTATTGGCTAGAATAGGCCGAAATCATGATGATTGGACTACACCGAACCAACCCCAACACCAATATTGAAGAACAGGGGTATGATTAAATTAAATGATGAAGATATGAGGGAAGCCAAGAAATCTCTTAAAGAGAAAGGTATTAAATCTGAAGATGTGAAGAATTTACCTCCCATGAAAGATTTATGTAAGATAACTCCCCCTTCATCCACAATTGAGGTACATTCTCTTCAACGCTTTGATAGAGGAGATATTCCTGTAGGGATTCGTTGCATAGAAAACAAAAAATTTCCTACCACGAGAACGCAATCCAAGCCAAGATGCAATCTAGAAGACGGGAGCAACGAGGGGATGATCAAGACTCACCCTTGAAGATTTCCAAAGCCTATAAGAGTAGGCTCTTATTGCTGCGGTAGACGATCACTTGCCGCTTGCATAAGCGCGTAGAAGATCTTGATCACGGTGCCACGATCGGGCAGCACCTCCGTACTCGGTCACACGTTCGGTGTTGATGACGACGTCCTTCTCCCCGTTCCAGCGGGCAGCGGAAGTAGTAGCTCCTCCTTGACTCCGGCAGCACGACGGCGTGGTGGCGGTGGCGATGGAGAACTCCGGCGGAGCTTCGCTAAGCGTGCGGGAGAGGTGGAGGAGAGAGGGGGCGGCTCGGGTTTGGGAGAGGGGGTGGCATGGGCGCCGGCCTCAAGGGGGCAGGGGTGGTGCGGCCAAGCCATGGGCTGCCCCCTCCCTCTCCTCCACATTATATAGGTGGAACCCCAAGGGTTTGCCCAAAGTCTTCGAATAAGACCCCAACAGAAAAACTGCCTTATGGACGAAACTTAGAGGGACAGGGACTCTCCCCTTTCCCCTTTTCTTGGCTGGCCAAGGAGGTGGAGTCCACCATGGACTCCACCCTCCCACTTGGTTGGCTGGTTAGGGTTTGTGGAGTCCCTCCGGGACTCCTCCTTCCATAGTGATTTATTTCCGGATAATTCTAGAAACCACCTTCCATAAATTCACCGGATCATTTCCAAACCTGGAAAGTGACTTCCTATATATGAATCTTATTCTCCGGACCATTCCGGAACTCCTCGTGATGTCCTGGATCCCATCCGAGACTCCGAACAAAACTTCGAACTCCATTCCATATTCCATATCTACTTAAACGACATCAAACCTTAAGTGTGTCACCCTACGGTTCGCGAACTATGTAGACATGGTTGAGACTTCTCTCCGACCAATAACCAATAGTGGGATCTGGAGATCCATAATGGCTCCCACATATTCAACGATGACTTTAGTGATCGAATGAACCATTCACATGCGATACCAATTCCCTTTGTCACGCGATATTTTACTTGTCCGAGGTTTGATCGTCGGTATCTCTATACCTCGTTCAACCTCGTCTCATGACAAGTACTCTTTACTCGTACCATGGTATGTGGTCTGTTATGAACCATTCATATGCTTGCAAGCTATTAGAAGACATTCCACCGAGAGGGCCCAGAGTATATCTATCCGTCATCGGGATGGACAAATCCCACTGTTGATCCATATGCCTCAACTCATACTTTCCGGATACTTAATCCCACCTTTATAACCACCCATTTACGCAGTGGCGTTTGATGTAATCAAAGTACCTTTCCGGTATAAGTGATTTACATGATCTCATGGTCATAAGGACTAGGTAACTATGTATCGAAAGCTTATAGCAAATAACTTAATGACGTGATCTTATGCTACGCTTAATTGGGTGTGTCCATTATATCATTCACATAATGACATAACCTTGTTATTAATAACATCCAATGTTCATGATCATGAAACGATGATCATCTATTAATCAACAAGCCAGTTATACAAGAGGCTTACTAGGGACTCCTTGTTGTTCACATAACACACATGTATCAATGTTTCGGTTAATACAATTATAGCATTGTATATAAACATTTATTATAAACACAAAGATATATTATAATAACCATTTTATTATTGCCTCTTGGGCATATCTTCAATAGTCTCCCACTTGCACTAGAGTCAATAATCTAGTTTACATTTGTAAAGATATAACACCTTGGCCTTCCGGTGCTTTATCATGTTTTGCTCACGGGAGAGGTTTTAGTCAACGTATCTGACATGCTCAGAAACGTATGTATTTTGCAATTCATTTGCGTCTTCACGCATCAATCATTTTCCAAATGAGTTGGCATTTATCGTATATGTTTGGTCTTCTGGTGGAATCTTAATTCCGCGGTCTGAAATATGTCACTAATATTGTCATACACAATATAGCTTCAAAGTTCTGACACTATCGGAACTACACCAAGTTCTCAAAGAACCTCTTGACTTAACATCCTCAGTCATTGTCAAAACAATGACATATTCTGCCTTCGTTTGTAGAATCCGTCACAACATTTAGAACTCTTCTAAATTTAGCATTGTGCTACCTTTTAAACAACACTTAGCCTAATTTTTGAGATTGAAATTTTATTTTTATATGTGACAAAACCAATATCGGTGCAACACCTTACAGCGATTTGTTTGTCATTTCTCCATACAAAATTATTTATATATCCTTGGTTCTTCTAAAGTACACAGGGATATTCTTACTGTTTGTCCAATGATCATCACATGAATCATTCTGGGATATGCTCCTAACATTTTAGAGCACAGGACATCTGATTGTGTACATATTAATTGTGATCTAAATCACTCATGTGTTTTTACTCATTGAGTGTCAGATATACTCAAGTTTTGTTAAAACTTCACATGACAAGAACATTTTCTTAATATTTCTATATTGAACTACTTCAATATCCTTTCTATGTACTTTGACTTAAACTTATTATGTGTTTCAATCTATCTTCATAGATCTTGACACTAAATATGTTTCAGTCCATATCCTTTCATTGAAGTTAATTCTCAATGAAATCTTTTATAATCAAGTATATAATTACATCATTTATAACCAACTATATGTATCTACATAAAGTATTATAAATATGTCTCAGCGCTCCCACTTAATTTCTTGCAAATGCAAGCCTCTTCATCGTTTCTGATGAAATCAAAAACTCTTTGACTATTTCATCCGGTGAAGATTCCAACTCCGTGATACTCACTTCATCCAATTGAAGTTCGTTTACCTATCTAGTATTCCACGGACTAGCAAAACAATTGGTTGTATCTTGTATACACCTTTAATACACACTTCTGTTAACTAGTGTATTTTGCCATCCTACTAGAATAATCCATATAGACTATAAGCATTGCTACGGAAGATCTAATCTTGTCGTAGTCAACTCTTTGAACTTTGTCGTAAACAACTTTTCGACAAGTCAAGCTTCTTCAAAGATATTTCATCCAAGTCCATCAATTTTATAGATCCATTTACTTTCAAAAAGTATTCATCTATCTTGGATTTCATGGCGTATAGCCATTTTAACGGAGTCATGGCCCATCATAACTTCTTTGTTTGTAGTTGGTTTATCATTGTTCAAAATCAATCCTTTGTCCACAAATCATTTATTTGATCACAAAGTAAACCATACCTGCAAGGTTCAATATGTACTTTGATCTCCATGGCTAAAACACTTTGTAGTCATGGGAGCCATGATCGTCGTGGTCGCTTCCGAACCAATTCCGATGCTGCGCTACTTCGATCATTATGCTCGTGTTCATAAACCTTATCAAATTATATTGTCCTCCCACTCAAATACTTCACTAGAAACAATTTCTCGGAAATAAGAAACATTGACAAACACTTTTGTCTTTGTCTCATGGGAAGAATTCCCAATTAAATCTTTGGGATAACCAACAAAGACATTCATCCGATTTTGGTTGTAAACTCTTAGACCAAAATTTAAAGAAAGGACTATAAGGGTTTATACCTATGCCATAACTCGTATGGTGTCATTTCAACGGATCATGATGATGCTCTATTTAGTGTAAAAGCGGTAGTCACTAAAGCATAATCCACAAAAATATAATGGCATCATAATATTTTATCTCATCATTAATCCAACAAGGTTTGGATACATTTCTCGGATATTATATCATCATTATGATACTCCAAGAAATGTGAGTTGTAGAACAATTTCATGACTCTCTTAGATGTTCGCTAAAACTCGTAATTCAAATATTTCCACCATGATCCAATCATAGATATTTGACTTTTCTATTACGATGATTTCCACCTCATGCTGAAATTTATTTGAATCCATTCAAATGTTTCAAACTTCTTCCTTATCGAATATATCCACATATATATACTCAATTCATTGTTGGAAGTTTTCATGAAGTAGAAGAATCTCCCGCACAACCTATGCCCAGTGAACCACATACATCATCATGTATTTTTTCACTAAGTTAGTTGCCCGTTCAACTCTTGGACTATGAACGGTATTTCAGTCATTCTCTTTAGAAAAGATTTGCAAGCGCCAAACGATTCAAAAATCGAATGACTCCAAAAATCCATTTGCATGGAGTTCCTTCATGCGTTCCTTTCTAATATGACCTAAATTGCGGTTCCACAAATAAGTGGAATTCAAATCATTTGCCTTATGGCATTTTAGCGTCAGTATTATGTATGTGTGTTTCACCATTAAGATTTATAATAACTTATCCATCGTACATGGAGTAATGTCATAATTTGAACAACTCATTGTTTTCATTTGACCAGAGCAAAATAACAATTATTAAGTTCTTTATTATAAATTCTAAGGGCTAGATAGGATGCCAACGACGAACATAATAACACTTTATTTTTGTTCCAGAAGTGCATTCCTATCATATTCCTTGTTAGTCACTTAGGCCATTGTATTCTTGTATTGCGTTGTTTTGTATGACATTTCATACCAACCAATATGGTACTAATACCCAAGAATTTCATTGTGTGACCAAACTAGGAATACAACCATATCATGTATATACACCTGAGCTAGACTTTCTAGTCTTCTCTTTTCTTTCTGCCAAAATATCTTTTGTAGTTTCTCTTTTAGCTTTCCTCATTATTCAGAAAATACTTCACCTTCAATAACTTCTAGGTTTGTTGGTCAAATACCAATAACCTTGAGGTTCTTACTTTGAAGTTGATCATCATATGACAAGTGTTTCAGATTTCACTATTAGTAACTTTGTAATATGATGAACAATTTCACTCATAATTTTATCCATCATATCATGACGACTTTTCCGAGACCATGTCTGTACATGCTAGGATCGTAAAGTTTAACCTCAGTATTTGCATGTGCAAATCTGGCTTGCACCCGTTGTATGCACACGTAGAATCTATAACACCCGATCATCACGTGATGCTACGAAACGACGAGTCTTAGCAACGGTGTATACTAAGGACGATCACTTCATGGATATGCGAATATCGTTAGTGCCCCAATAGTTGGAGGATTGGGACGCCTTGCGTCTTCAACCTTCCTACATTCCCATAAAACTTATGAGTTTATGTAGTCTCACCAAATTATATTCTATCATCTTGCAATAAGGTCTTAGATATCACATATATCTCATACCTTGATTATTTCTGAAAACAAAATTTTCAGCTCCTTACTTTTCAAACAGATTTGAACTTCAAGTTTCACGGAGACAAGATAACTTTAGGTACTAATTGAAACCATAGCTCTTTGAATCAACAATGTGAGGTTTACTAAAAGTTTGCAATAGGACTTAATCATTTCTTGATTCTTTAACAATACGGTACCAGTCCGTAAAGTTTCTTGTCAGATTTTAACAGTATTTCTATCTCAATTATAAGACTAGCGCTTGGTAGAAAATGGATGCCAATACTACAAATTAATTCAAAATACTACTCAGACTATGTTTATGATAATTAGTTCATGTTTTAATCTAATTACTAATGAACTCCCACTTAATACAACATCCCTCATAGTTGTTAAGTGGTACACGATCCACATCCACTACACCAAAACCGATCATCACGTGAGATGATGTAGCTTCAATGGTGAACATCAACATGTTGATCATATCATCCATATGACTCGTGTTCAACCTTTCGGTTTCCGTTGTCCCGAGGCCATGTCTGTACATGCTAGGCTCGTCAAGCAAACCCAAGTATTCCGTGTGTGCAACATGGCTTACACCCGTTGTATGTGAACGTTGAGTCTATCACATCCGATCATCACGAGATGCTTCGAAACGACGAACTGTGCAACGGTGCATACGAGGGAAGAACACTTTATTATCTTGATATTAATGTGAGGGATCATCTTATAATGCTACCGTCGCGATCTAAGCAAAATAAGATGCATAAAGGATTACCATCACATGCAATTCATATGTGATATGATATGGCCCTTTAGTCTTTGCGCCTTCGATCTTCATCTCCAAAGCACGGACATGATCTCCATCATCAACGGGCATGATCTCCATCATCGTCGGCGTAGCGTCAAGGTCCATGGCGCCGTCTTCATGATTGTTCACCTCATGTAGCAACTATTACAACTACTTTGAAATACTACTCAACATGAAATTTAAAGACAACCATAAGGCTCCTGCCGGTTGCCACAATACAATAATGATCATCTCATACATATTCATCATCACATCATGGCCATATCACATCACCAAACCCTACAAAAACAAGTTAGACGCCTCTAATTTAGTTTGCATATTTTACGTGGTTTAGGGTTTTCGAGTAAGATCTAATCTACCTACGAACATGAACCACAACGGTGATACTAGTGTTGTCAATAGAAAGAGTAAATTGAATCTTCACTATGGTGGGAGAGACAGAAACCCGCAAAGCCACTTATGCAATACAAGTTGCATGTCGAACGTGGAGCAAGTCTCATGAACGCGGTCATGTAAAGTTAGCCCGAGCCGCTTCATCCCACTATGCCACAAAGATGCAAAGTACTCAAACTAAAGACAACATAAGCATCAACGCCCACAAAACCATTGTGTTCTACTCGTGCAACCATCTATGCATAGACATGGCTCTGATACCACTGTAGGGATTCGTTGCATAGAAAACAAAAAATTTCCTACCGCGAGAACGCAATCCAAGCCAAGATGCAATCTAGAAGACGGGAGCAACAAGGGGATGATCAAGACTCACCCTTGAAGATTTCCAAAGCCTATAAGAGTAGGCTCTTATTGCTGCGGTAGACGATCACTTGCCGCTTGCAAAAGCGCATAGAAGATCTTGATCACGGTGCCACGATCGGGCAGCACCTCCGTACTCGGTCACACGTTCGGTGTTGATGACGACGTCCTTCTCCCCATTCCAGCGGGCAGCGGAAGTAGTAGCTCCTCCTTGACTCCGACAGCACAACGGCGTGGTGGCGGTGGCGATGGAGAACTCCGACGGAGCTTCGCTAAGCGTGCGGGAGAGGTGGAGGAGAGAGGGGGCGGCTAGGGTTTGGGAGAGGGGGTGGCATGGGCGCCGGCCTCAAGGGGGCAGGGGTGGTGCGGCCAAGCCATGGGCTGCCCCCTCCCTCTCCTCCTCATTATATAGGTGGAACCCCAAGGGTTTGCCCAAAGTCTTCGAATAAGACCCCAACGAGAAAAACTGCCTTATGGACGAAACCTAGAGGGACAGGGACTCTCCCCTTTCCCCTTTTCTTGGCCGGCCAAGGAGGTGGAGTCCACCATGGACTCCACCCTCCCACTTGGTTGGCTGGTTAGGGTTTGTGGAGTCCCTCCGGGACTCCTCCTTCCATAGTGATTTATTTCCGGATAATTCTAGAAACCACCTTCCATAAATTCACCGGATCATTTCCAAACTTGGAAAGTGACTTCCTATATATGAATCTTATTCTCCGGACCATTCCGGAACTCCTCGTGATGTCCTGGATCCCATCCGAGACTCCGAACAAAACTTCGAACTCCATTCCATATTCCATATCTACTTAAACGACATCAAACCTTAAGTGTGTCACCCTACGGTTCGCGAACTATGTAGACATGGTTGAGACTTCTCTCCGACCAATAACCAATAGCGGGATCTGGAGATCCATAATGGCTCCCACATATTCAACGATGACTTTAGTGATTGAATGAACCATTCACATACGATACCAATTCCCTTTGTCACGCGATATTTTACTTGTCCGAGGTTTGATCATCGGTATCTCTATACCTCGTTCAACCTCGTCTCATGACAAGTACTCTTTACTCGTACCGTGGTATGTGGTCTCTTATGAACCATTCATATGCTTGCAAGCTATTAGACGACATTCCACCGAGAGGGCCCAGAGTATATCTATCCGTCATCGGGATGGACAAATCCCACTGTTGATCCATATGCCTCAACTCATACTTTCCGGATACTTAATCCCACCTTTATAACCACCCATTTACGCAGTGGCGTTTGATGTAATCAAAGTAGCTTTCCGGTATAAGTGATTTACATGATCTCATGGTCATAAGGACTAGGTAACTATGTATCGAAAGCTTATAGCAAATAACTTAATGACGTGATCTTATGCTACGCTTAATTGGGTGTGTCGATTATATCATTCACATAATGACATAACCTTGTTATTAATAACATCCAATGTTCATGATCATGAAACGATGATCATCTATTAATCAACAAGCCAGTTATACAAGAGGCTTACTAGGGACTCCTTGTTGTTCACATAACACACATGTATCAATGTTTCGGTTAATACAATTATAGCATGGTATATAAACATTTATTATAAACAAAAAGATATATTATAATAACCATTTTATTATTGCCTCTTGGGCATATCTCCAACAATTCCTTATTCAAAACCTCCTGATCAATGTTTAGATGAGTTTGATAATTATGTTGTTAAGCAAAATAACTTTAATATGAGAGTAGAGAATCATTTAATGGAAAATTCTCAAGCTATTAGTAAATTGCATGATATTGTGGAGAGAACCTCCAATGATGTTAAGATGCTTGTTAAACATTTTCATATGGTTCAAACTCAAATTGATCAACTCACTAAAGTGCAAAATGACTTGTTAAAAAATACTCATAAAGAAAAACATGCTTATGAAGTAACAACTAGAGGTGGTGTTTCTACTCAGGATCCTCTATATCCCGAGGGGCATCCCAAAAGAGTTGAACAAGATTCTCAACGAACTAAAGAAACTAGTGCTCCTTCTAAAAAGAAGAAGAAACATAAAAATGTTATAGAATCTCCTGAACCTGTTAATGATCCTAATAGTATTTCTATTTCTGATGCTGAAACTGAAAGTGGTAATGAACATGATAAAGATAATGATAAGAATGATGTTTCTGATAAAGAAGAGATTGAAGATGAACCTGAAAAGCATGCTAAAAATAAAAAGTACACTAAAGAAGATCTTATTGCTGAGAAACATGGTAATGAAAGAGAACCTTGGGTTCAAAAGCAAATGCCTTTTCCTGCTAAGAAACTAAAATCAAAGGAGGAAGAACACTATAATAAATTTTGTGATTGGATGAAACCTTTGTTTTTGCAAATCTCTTTGACGGATGCTATTAAATTGCCTCCTTATTCAAAGTATATGAAAGATATTGTCTCTAACAAAAGGAAAATTCCTAATGAGGAGATTTCCACTATGCTTGCTAATTATTCTTTCAATGGCAAGGTTCCAAAGAAGCTGGGAGACCCAGATATACCGACTATTCCTTGTTCCATCAAGAATAATTATGTTAGAACTGCTCTATGTGATTTGGGAGCAGGAGTTAGTGTGATGCCTTTTTCTCTTTACAAGAGACTTTATTTAGATAAGTTGGTACCAACTGATATATCCTTGCAAATGGCTGATAAATCTACTGCTGTTCCTGTTGGTATATGTGAGGATGTTCCTGTTCAAGTTACTCAAAATTGCTTAATATTAACTGATTTTGTTGTATTGGAAATGCCTGAAGATGATAACATGTCTATTATTCTTGGAAGACCTTTTCTTAATACTGCAGGGGCTGTTATTGATTGCAATAAAGGAAAAGTCACTTTCAATGTTGATGACAAGGAACATACTGTTTATTTTCCCAAGAGGATTGATAAAGTATATGGAGTTAATACAATTTCTAATTTGAGATCTATCAAAGTGGGAGATATTGATTGTCCAATATATGAGCCTAAAGAAGAATATCAAACTATTGTGATTGGATCCATATCAATACAATATAAGGTAACATGATTGATTTGAGGTTTATTTCTTCTTATGACATGTAAAAATTATTTGGTGGCAAGACTTGATCAACCTTGTTAACAAGTATATTTTATATGCATAAAGAGCTAAACAACATTTCTTTCTTTCTCTACTTGTTTTACTTGCTATAGCACCACTTGTGTTGCAAAATTCTTTAGTTGTTTAGAAGTTTGAAAATCTTTTTCTGTCCTGAAATAGTAATTTAACACCCAGAAATGTGCGTTTTTTGAAGTTCTCAAAAATGTACAAAAATTATACTGTTGGTCTTATTTTTCGAAATGCAACCTGGGAGTGCCTGGGGCTGACCAGTGGGGCACCCCAGGGCTGGCCCCCATGTGCCGGCCCGGCCAGAGAGGGGGGGCGCCACCCTGTGGTGAGGGCCCCACCTGGCCCCACTCTATCGTCGTGGTGAACAGACAGATGCCATAGGATGGCTTGAGTTGGGGCCGAATGGAAGCTAGAGGATTCGGGGGAGGGTTTGTGATTAGATGGGATGAACTTCCGGATGGTTTCCTCAAGAACTTAGCCAAGGCTAGAGGTTGAAGAAGAAAGACATAAGGAAGAACTCGCTCTAGATCATCTTCTTTATTGATCTCCACAGGTTACAGGTTTGTGCTTACAGGATTTCTCTCTCTGCTCATCGCTCCCGAGTACGGGTGTGCCCCCTCTCCTTATATAGGGGAGAGGGTGGCTTACATGGGAAGAAACCCTAATGGCATCTTTGACTAGACAAACTACTTTACAAAGTTACTTTAATCATAGATGACATCGGGGTCTTCTTTAAACAGGGAGGCTGACGTCCTCCGGCTTCTTTCATCGTCATCCTCCTCTTTATCGTCAGGCCTTCGTTTAAAGCTTCTTTGCTTAGCTCATCTTTGTCCTCTAGCTCTGGAGAGAATCTTTGACCAGTCCTGCCGACATGCTCTTCTTTCCGGTATCCCGGTGTCTTCTCTACCCGGTTCCGGTATACCCCTCTTGGGGATACCGGCTTAGCTTTACTTAGCCAAGCTCTTATCTTTGTGCTCCGGTATGAACATTAAACCGGTATCTTGATGGCTCAAACCATCCGGTTTGGCATGCCTATGGCATACCGGGGGTCATCCCCCCAACATTAGTCCCCGAAGCTGGTATAGTCTGGCGGATTCTATCCAACAGACCATGCCAGGTTCTCACGTTTTTGGATACCGCTTTAACCTATTCGGCGCTTGGCTTAGATCCGGCATCTTTGCCCGGACCCACGTTTTCTCTCTTTGCAAGGCATTTCCCGGTATCTTATCCTCCGGTATCTTAGTCATTAAACACCTCCTCGGCGAAGTCGAGAATATCTCGGGCCCCGCGCCTGTCAGTGACATGCGCACTGTGACTGACGCGTCAGTGTCGGGGTCACTTCCTTCGGCTTCCGCGCGTATTAATCGCCCCATAGTGGATCCCAACCACCGTTTTGGATCCGTGTGCACCTCCCTGTGGCTTTCGTTTTTACGCGTGTATCGCTGCGCCACGCGGCGGCCCGTGGAGCGAACCGTCGCGGCCCGCGGACCGAACCGCCGCGGCCCGGCGGTTTTCGGCCCACCTCTCTCTCTTCCTTTATAGGGCGAAACCGCTCCTTCTTCTTCCTCTTCTCGCATTCCCCACTTCTTCACGCACAGTGTCCTTTGCTCTCTGTGCCTCCGCCGCTTCGTTTGCCGCTCGAGCTCCGCCGCCCAGCGAATCTCCGCTACTGCTCCGCCGGACGTCGTCGAACTTCGCCGCGCGAAGAATTTCTGTGGTGCTCCTCTCGCGGTCGCGGCATTGGTGTTTCCTCAAGCTCTTCTCCTCCTCGCCGTCGACGGACCTCCTCGCCAACAGCAAGCTCGCCAATCCACCGGCGAGCCACTTCCTCTGCGACTCCGCCGCCTCAGGTTAGGCTCAATCTGCGTTTACCCCTCTTTTGCTTGCTTTCTAGATCTTGAGTTGGTAGTGTATTTACTTCTTCTTTTCTTTTGCTTTTTCTCTCCCTCGTAGATCTTCGCGCGGGGGTAAATCGTGGGATTCTTGTTTCTCCGCGTCAAATTTCATGTCTAGTGAGGAATCTTCCTCTGCCTCTTCTTCTGCCTCTCCCTCTGATAGCCGGCGTAGCCAATCCTCCGACGGATTAACCGCCGATCTTGTCCAGATGGACATCGATTCCGATAGCGACCAAGAAACCGGTAGCTCTAGCCAAGCTTCTGGCGTAGATCTCGCCGGTATCACGCGCGGGGCCTGGATGGGCTCCAATGTTAGCCAGTACGAAATCGACTGGCTTTACCGGTCCAGGAGAATTCCGGAAGGAGTATCTTGCCGGCTCCCTGGCGACGAGATTGAACCGGTGCTTGAACCCGGTGAACGCGTTGTCTTTCTCGCTCACTTCGAGCGCGGCTTCGGCCTTCCCGCCTCTGCTTTCTTCCGGAGTTTCCTTGATTTTTACCAACTCCAACCTCACCATCTTCCCGGCAACGCCGTTTTCTACCTCTCTTGCTATGCCACCTTTATGGAGGCTTACATCGGCATTCGTCCCACTCGCGAGACGTTTGCCCGTTTCTTTGCTCTTCGGATCAATTCCGTTCAGGGCAAGGAAATCCCTAAACCCAAACCCCGTACAATTCGGGTCTTGCATCATCGGCTCCCGCCAAGGAGCCCTTTTTCAAGTTTTCCGGTCTCGAGTCATGCCGGCTATGGCAAGGGACCTTCTTCTACATGAAGAACAACGGCGCCGCAGATCTCATCGATCCGCCGCCTTTAATCCGGCGCCGCCCACGAGGGCCAACTGGAGCTACAATCCGAAGGACTCTCATATAGAGACCAACCGGGTTATACGCTTCATGAAGCAGCTGATGAAGGACACTGACATCTGCTCCGATGATATTATCCGCGCCTTCATCTCGTGCCGGGTGCTTCCTCTTAAGCGCCGCATGCATAAGATGAGCGAGATGTACGGTCCCGGTGATCCTACCAAGATCACCGGACTTCCTCTCAGCAAGAAGGACATTGTCCTCAAGGCTAGGCAGATCTGCCAGACTGCCATGCCGGATGATTGGGAATGGGGCCTCCGGCTCCTCAGTTCCACTAACCCTCCGACCCAAGAAGTAAGAAATTACGCAACTCGGGTCGGTTTACCGGTAAGTTTTATACTGTGACTAACCCTTTTTTCTCTTTTGTTTTCAGGCCAAGGACCGCTTCCCCGCATTGACTCAGACCGGCGAGGCCCTTGCCGGAAGCGTGCTCTAGACAAATTCGACCCGGACCCCGTCATTCATTGGCAGGATCTGAAGATGGGCCGGACTCCAGCCTCGCGCCTTGGCAAATCTCCACCGGAACCTTCCGGTTCGTCTGACGACCTGACCTTGCTTGAGGTAGCTCTTCTTTTTAATCTCTCATATTCTTCTGTTATTGTTCCTCTGTAGATGTTCCCTCAGCCAACATCGACCCACAGGTCCACGAGCACGTTCCTCCCCTACAGGCCGAGGCAGGCCAAGAGTTTGTGGAGAAACTCATGGCCCAAGGCAAAAAGAACAAGGCTCCGGCCTCTGAGGCCGGTTCGAGCCAGGGCCCTGCATCCAAGCGTTTCCGGACTGAACCCTTTGCGGGGAAGGTCGCAGGTGTGAGGCGCTACAAGAGCAGGCAGATGCCGACCTCTTCTGGGTAAGGCCCCGTTTCTCTGCTGGTTTTGTCTTTACCAAGCTCCTTTCCGGTTGCTTTTTTCCAACCCTTTCTTTTTCTCTCTTTCAGCCCCGCGCTCAAGCTCGGCCCCAGGCCTGAGGGCTCTGCCGGATCCGCAAGGACCTCAACTCCTCCTCCTCACTCAAGCCCGGCACCATCTGGTGCCGGCATCACCTCTGCCTCCCCTCTGGGAGGCACTACAAGTTCGGGGCGCGCGGCCCCTACACCGCCAAATCACCACGCGGAGGAGGACCTTGTCTCCCCTCCCGAGAACCAAGACACCGGCGCCAGCAACATCGGCGCCAGAGAAGAAGCTGCCGGGCGGGCGGAACCTCTGGTTCCTCCCGTCCTAGAAAAGAAGAAGAAGAAGAAGACCAAGATGTCTTCCCCCTCCAGAGCCGCGCCGAAAACTTCCGCGCCGGCAAGCTCCAACCCAGGTGACGCGCCTGGCGCTCCCCCTTCTCCCAAGACCACGCCAACGCCACCGCCGGAAGCTCCTCGCACCAAGCCAGCCGGTGCCACTCCAACGGCGCCGCCGCCCAAGACCTTGACGCTTGTCAAGGCAACGGCCTCTAGCGCCCCCTCCGTCGGCCAGCAGCCCTTGGCGCTACACGTCGCCCGCACCGCTAGCGCTGCCGACGAGAAGGCCACCGGCCTGCTTGGTCGGATCACCAAGTTCCAGCACGAAGGCCGGGAGCTGGGGCACTTGCTGCCCTATGCGGAGAAGTGGAACGCCGCGGACATGTCCAAGGCGACCCGCGGCCTGGGCAAGGACCGGCTACCGGCGCCTGACCCTGTTGGTGCGCGGTGCTCAGAAGAGCACTTCATGCGGCTGCGTCGGGCCGTCAAGGAGCTGGACAGCGCGTGGTTTGATGCCACGAACAACATGATGGTAAGTCCCACAAAGCCTGTTCCATTTTTTTAATCTTGGTTCCTCTTTTTCTGGCTCTTTTCTATCTTTCCTTGAACTTTCAATTTTATGCCGGTTTCTCTTTTTGCTGAATCTTGTCTATCCTCCCAGTCCCCGAGTTTCGTTTTGAGAGCGTAGCTCTTAGCGCGAAACTTAATTAGAAACATGCGAAACCGGCATAGCCAGTCCCCGAGTTTCTTGTTAAGATCTTTGCTCTCAGCTAACATCATTTCCTTGAACAGACCACGGCTGACGCTCGGAAGATCCTCTTTGAGGAGCTTCTTTGGGAGCACCGGGACCTCGCTGAGGCACACAGCAAGTGCCAAGGTAAATCTCTGCACCTCCATCATCTTTTACCGGAAAGCTTTCTTTCTCTCAATTCTTAACACTTATGATTTTCTATTTCAACAGCCATCCCGGAAGCTTCTATTGAGGCCCTCAAGACGCAGCTTGCCGCCGCCCAAGGTACAGCTTCCTGTTTTCCAGTTAACTTGCTTTCTCTTCATTGTATCAGTACAACTTTGCTAACACTCTCTTTCCGGGTTTCAGAGGAGAAGGACAAACTTATCCGACAGCATCAGGAGGATCTGAGCGCCCAGAAAGCCAGCTACAAGGAGCTCAAGGACCAGCTTATCCAGCTTGGTCTTGACCATGCCAAGGCGCTGAAGGCTGCTGAATCTGCCGCGGAGGCCAAGCTGCATGAAGCGCTGGAGGATGCCAGCAATGCCAACATGGTGTTGCAGGCTGAGCTAGAAGAGGCCGCCAAGGCGCGGAAGGCAGCCGAGGACAAGGCCGCGCGGCTGGAGGCGGAACAGAAGGAGTACGACCTTCTGGTTACGCAGACTGACGCGCTTGCCCTTCGTAAGTTTCTCTTTTTTCCTTTCCGGTTCCTGCTTATAAGCTTATCTGTTCCGGTAGCATGTGCTTAGCTTCTTTTCTTTGTCTTGCAGGGCTCTTCCCGGACTCCCAGGCGTTTGCTATCAAGAAGGTTGGAGAGCGCCGGGTGGTACAAGCATACAAGAACCTGGGTGCGCCCTGGGATCCCTATGACCACCTGGTTGCGCTGAATGCGCGGGTCTCCCACATGCGCTGCGTGGATCGGAACCTCTCTGACATTCCGCAGGTGGCCACCCAGCTCTACAGGACTCTTTGGCCTGGAGAAGAAGTGCCAGACACCTTCTCCCTCATCAGCAACCGCCTGAAGGGTGCCGGCCGAAGGATCCGGGAGTGGCAGTGCTCTCTGTGCCGTGCCGGAGCAGACTCAGCGCTTCGCGTTGCCTGCTCCTGGTACCCGGAGCTGGACTTGGACGCCTTCACCGGCGTGCGCGAAGGGGCTGAAACCGACGTGAACCCGGTCCTCACCGCTAAGCGGAAGGATCGAGCGTACCACATCGCGGAGTACGCTGAAATGCGCACCTTCATCCCCCCTCCTGCAGACGTCAAGGACTATCTGAGCGACGAGGAGGAGGGTGAAGACGCTGATGAGGCCGGATCCGGTGACGCGCCTCCAGAGGGTTCTGATGCCAACGACGCTCCTCCCGAAGCCCCGTTGCTCGAATGTTGCCTGTGATATGCTTGCCCTGTTCAACTTGGAAACACTGCCCGTTAAATTCTACCCCGGTATGCCGGGGTTTATGATGTAAGATAATACTTAATCTCTATTTTGGTTGTGGTACAACAGTTTATGCCGGTACACTATACCGGTAGTTAATTATCTTATGTTTGCCTTAGCATATTTGCTTGTTGATTGCTTTTTCTTGCACTGCAATGATTCCGAAATTGTTTCCGCATCCAATTTGATGCATACTTGGCTCTTTTGCTTTGGCTCTGCCTACCTTCTCTGGGCGTTTTTGGCGTATGAGCACAAAGTTCTTTTACCACGCAAGCACTTTCTTGAACTTAGAAATAACTCGAAATTTTTGCAAAAAAACGGTATAACCGGGGTTAGTTAAATTTTCCCGGATTGTTCTTTCCCGCTCTCCCTCTTCGCAGTTCATGTGCTTATCCCCTACCGGTTTATCTTGCTTGCCATGAAGCCGAGTTACGGACAACAGCAGAGTCGAAGACTCCGGTAGGGTCTAGCACACTACTAAACCGGAAAGAAAAAACGTTCAATAAGCAACCGGTAAACTCAAAAAATAAACATGTTACATACAACTTTAGCAAGGGTAGTCCCCGAGATTCATTCGAGGTTCCGACATCTTTTATTCATAGCAAATAAGGTACGAAAAGGAACTTCTTACACCACAACTTCAAGAGTAGAAAGGACGCAACAGAGCTACATTCCACGGACGCTTGATCTCCTCTCTGGACTCCGTCCGCCTTTCCTTTCTTCCATTCCCGTGCATCAATCAGGTAATAGGCATCATTGTGGAGAGCCTTGCTCACAATGAAAGGTCCTTCCCATAGGGGGAAAGCTTGTGCCGGCCTTCATGTGCGCTGCACTAGGCGTAGCACTAGGTCTCCTTCCCGGAATACCCTCGGGTTAACCTTCCGACCGTGATAGCGTCCGAGGTTTTGTCGGTAAATGGCTGTTCTTGCCAAAGCTAATTCTCTTGCTTCTTCTAGCAAGTCCACATCGTTTTCTCGGGCCTCCTTTACCTCTTCTTCGGTATAGAGTTGCACCCTTGGTGAATCATGGAGAATGTCGGTTGGTATGACCGCTTCTGCTCCATAAACCATAAAGAATGGAGTGTATCCGGTAGACCGGTTTGGAGTTGTTCTTATACTCCACGGCACTGATGGTAGCTCATCGAGCCAACACCCCAGCGATTTTTCCACCGCATCGATGAGTCTTGGTTTGATACCGGAAAGTACCAAAGCGTTTGTTCTTTCAACTTGGCCATTGCCTTGTGGGTGTGCCACCGAGCACAAATCCAACCGGATATTGTTGTCCTCACAAAATCTTTTGAACTCACCTTGAGCAAAGTTTGTGCCATTGTCAGTGATAATGCTATGTGGGTAGCCATACCGCAAAATTACATCTTTCAAGAACTTCACCGCTGTGCGCCCATCACATTTTGCAATGGGTTTCACCTCTAGCCACTTGGTGAATTTATCCACCATTACCAAGATGTGGGTCATGTTCCCCCTTGCGGTTTTGAATGGGCCAACCATGTCTAGGCACCAAATGGCAAACGGCCAAGTTAGCGGTATGGTCTTTAAACCGGATGCTGGGGTATTGTTTTGCTTGGCGTACCTCTGGCACCCATTGCATTTTCTTACCAGATCCTCCGCATTTTCCAAAGCCATTGGCCAATAGAACCCATGCCGGAACACTTTTGCCACCAGCGCCCTCGACGAAGCATGATGTCCACATTCTCCTCAGTGAATTTCCTCGAGCATTTCTTTTCCCTCTTCCGGTTCCACACACCTTTGGAGGACACCGGTAACACTTCTCTTGTACACCTCGCCATTGATGATGGTGTAAGCTTTGGATCTCCTCTGGGATCCTTTCCGGACTCATTTTCGTCAACCGGCAAGGTGCCGTTGATCAGGAATTCCTTAATAGGTTTAACCCATGAGGGTGCCTCCCGAATCAGGAACACCGGTACGTCTATGTCCATGCTATCCACCAGCATTGTTTCTTCAGGTATAGACACAGCAGTTCCCGAGCTTGCCGGAACAGTCCCCGAGCTTACCGGAACAGTCCCCGGGTTTCCTTCGTCGATATCCATTGGTACAACATGTGATTCTGGTACAAAAATTGACTCCGACTCCGGACTCGGTTTGATCGATGGTACTCTTAAGTGTGCCAAGGCTATTCCGGGAGGAATTTCTTGCCTGGACGAGCCCAGCTTGGACAAAGCATCCGCGGCTTCATTTTCTGCACGCGGCACATGGTGAAACTCGCACCCTTCAAAGAATCCGGCAATCTTTTGCACGTGAAAACGGTAGGAGGCCATGTTGGCATCTTTTGCGTCCCAATCTCCGGAGCATTGTTGTACCACAAGATCTGAATCTCCGTAGCAAATGATCCGGTGTGCACCGATTTCTTTTGTGACCTTAAGCCCATGGATCAAAGCCTCGTATTCAGCGACATTATTTGATGCCCTGAAATGCACTTGTAAAACATACCGGAGATGATCTCCCTTTGGTGAGGTGAGCACCACACCGGCACCTAGACCCTCTTTGAGTTTGGATCCGTCAAAGTGCATCTTCCAGTATTCTATCTTGTGCTCCGGCGTCTTGTATTGCATTTCCGCCCAATCAACCAAGAAATCAGCTAAAGCTTGTGATTTTATGGCATCTCTTTTTTCATACACCGGTACATATGGTGATATCTGAATTGCCCATTTTGCAATCCTACCGCTAGCATCTTTGTTGCACATGATATCGGAGATGGGTGCCTCACTCACCACCTTCATGGGGTGCTCCTCAAAGTAGTGCTTGAGCTTCGTGGCGGCCATGAACACGCCATAAGTCATTTTCTGGAAGTGTGGGTAGTTTTGCTTTGAGAGGGAGAGCACCTCGCTCAGGTAGTATACCGGCCTCTGGACGGTTTTTCCTTCCTCTTCTCTTTCTACTACCACAACAACACTCACAACCCGGTTAGTTGCTGCTATGTATAATAACATGGGCTCTCTTTCCAGTGGCGAAGCCAGTATTGGAGCGGTGGCTAGCATCGTTTTTAGCTCTTTAAACGCCGCGTCTGCCTGAGGGGTCCAGACGAAAGTATCCGACTTTTTCATTAAGGCATAGAGCGGCAAAGCCTTTTCTCCTAGCCTGCTTATGAACCGGCTTAGCGATGCCAAGTTTCCGGTAAATTTTTGCACATCCTTTAGTTCCCGTGGGATGGTCATTCTCTCTATTGCCCGGATTTTTACCGGATTCACTTCAATGCCCCGGCTTGACACGAGAAAACCAAGCAGCTTACCGGCAGGGACACCGAAGGTGCATTTTGCCGGATTAAGTTTCATCCGGAACCGTCTTAGGTTATCAAATGTTTGCCGGATGTCATCGATTAAGGTGTTTTTTACCTTAGTTTTTATCACAATGTCGTCCACATAGACTTGCACATTCTTTCCGATTTGATCAAATAAGCATTTTTGCATACAGCGCTGGTACGTTGCACCAGTGTTGCGCAAACCAAAAGGCATAGTGACATAGCAATAAGCCCCGTGCGGGGTAATGAACGCAGTTTTTATTTGATCTTCCTTTTTCAAGGGGATTTGGTGGAAACCGGAATACGCATCCAGAAAAGACAACAACTCACACCCAGCAGTTGAATCAATCACTTGATCGATCCGTGGCAGAGGGAAAGGATCTCTTGGGCAAGCCTTGTTGAGGTTGGTGTAGTCGATGCACATGCGCCACACCTTTGGAGCTTTTGCCTCCAGGTTCTCATCTTTTTCTTTTCGACCATTACCGGATTGGCCAGCCACTCAGTGTGCGTGACTTCCACAATGAATCCGGCAACCAGCAGTTTTGTCACTTCTTCTCCGATAATCTTCCTCCTATCTTCAGCGAACCGGCGCAAAGGTTGTCGCACCGGCTTGGCATCCTTCCGGACGTTTAGAGAGTGCTCAGCCAGCTCCTCGGAACACCCACCAAGTCATCGATGAGACCAGGCAAAGATATTCCGATTCTCACGGAGGAAGCTGACGAGCGCGCTTTCCTATGCTTGATCGAGGCCGGCACCGATACCAACGGTGCGCTCTGGGTAAGCCGGATCCAGCACAATGTCCTTTGTTTCATTCGTCGGCTTGAACGCCGGTGAGCCCAAGCTCCCACTCATTGCCGCTAAACTCAACTGTGAGGACTGAGCCAGCGCAACCGCAGTTTGCATCCTTCTTTTTTCCTCTGCGATCACCAGCGATTCCGCTAAGTTTGATCCGGTAGATGCTGTTTCCAGCGAGACTTTATAGTTTCCCACCACAGTTAAGGGTCCACGAGGTGCCGGCATCTTCATCTTGAGGTAAGTTGTGTGGGTCGAGGCCATGAAGGCTGCCAATGCTGGTCTCCCCAACAGTGCATGGTACGGGCTATCTAGGTCCACCACCTCAAACTCAATGTTTTCAACCCGGCAATTGTCACGTCCTCCAAACGATACGTCCACTCGAACTTTTCCTACCGGTGCGCAAGACAAACCCGGAACGATTCCGTGGAATGTTGTACGAGTTGGCTGAAGCATGTTTTCTGTTATGCCTAGCGTATGCATGGTGTGCCGGTACATTATGTTTATGCGGCTCCCATTGTCTATCAACACTTTGCTGAATTTGACGCGAGTCGTTGGCCCTTTCATGATTGGGTCCACCACGAGAGCGTAACCTCCCGGGTTCGGCATGATTTTGGGGTGATCCTTGAACGACCAGGTGATTTCCTGATCTGACCACAGCATGTACTTGGGAACCGCCGGCATCACGGCGTTTACTTCCATGGAGCGGCGATGCACGCTTTGCCTGTCTGTTGGCTCAGTGACAAAGACGACACAGCATAAATGTGGGTCCTCGTAAACATTCCGGCCCAAAGGTGCCGGTGGAGGTGGTTGACCGTGGTCCTCTCCCACCTGATTGACTTGCTGGTACTGCTGCCTGTCTGGCTGAGGCTGTACCGGTAAAGCATTTGCTCCAGTAAGTGGTGGTGGTGGCGGTAGTTGTTGCTGGCGCAGCATATCTTGTGACGGTGGCAACATTGTGGTGCACCCTTGTGCTTGCGCATCCTTTACTGCTCCCTTTGCATCAAGTACTTGGTCCAAGAACAATCCTTCGTCAGGTGGTTTGATGGGTGAGCCGGGTTCGGCGTGTGCCACTGGCAAGGTTGATCCATGGCGGCTTCCATGGTGTATTTTACGGGTTCTTGCCAATTCTTTTTCTGGCCCCAGGGTTTCTTTTCGACCCATTGCCTCTTAGGACCCGCCCATGGCTGCGATCCGGTTTTCTGCCTTTGGCTGCCGCTGGCGTCAGAGTTTTCTTGCACAGCAGCAACTTGCTGCGGAGCGTATCTTCGATCCGGGAAATCTTCCCTTCTTTTGTTGTTCCGGTTGTCCCGGTATTGTTCCTGGCGCTGCTGAGGCGGGTTTGACCGTTCCGGCTCAGCTTGCACCGCCGGTTGCATTGGGTCTCCCAACGCATAGTTATCCGCCACACGTATCATCTCCGCCAAAGTTGTTGGCATGTTTCGCTGCAGCTTTTGCCACAAAGGCGAACCTCGCCGGCATCCTTGGCTAAACCAAGCAATGGCTTGTGCTTCTATCACTCCTTCACAAGAGTTCCTAATAGAGTTCCACCGGGTCGGTAATCCCGGTCTGTTTCCTCGCGGGCGCCGCACGCACAAAGCGAGCTGCCGAGGCCTATTGGGCCTTCGGTAGGTGCTACCGAAGTTACTCACAAAGGCTTCCTCAAAGTCCAACCAGCCATTTATGCTTCCTGCCGGCAAGTTGTTCAACCAGATTCTTGCCGGTCCCACTAAAAACGTTGGCACAATTCTCACGGCCCAACGCCGGTTTCCTCCTCCGGCTACACATCATCCGCCGCCAGCGACGTATACCGCGGTCACATAATCCGCGAGCCAATCTTCCGGCTTAGTGGTGCCATCATAAGTTTTGGTGTCACGGGGCAACTGGAAGTTGTGAACCGGTGGTTGCTCTTTCATGATCCTTGGGCCAAAACACTTTGGACCCGGAGGACCCTCTGCTTCTATCATTTCGACATGGGTACACTCTATCCAGACGGTGCCTCGCATCCCGTTCTGGCAGGTGTCTTTCTCCCACGCGCTCTCCCAAAGGATTTCGGTAAGCGGTGAATCTTGTCGAGTCAGCTTCATCGTAGCGTTCCGGTACCGCGGCCCTTGCCTGCCGGTACCTTGGTGGAGGCATCTCCTCCTCATCATACGCTGCCCTTGCAGCTTGATAGTTTTGTCCGGTTTCATATCTACCGGCATGATTATTTCCGGCATAGCCTCCTTTGGCGTAGCCTCGATCCGCCCCTTGGCTTTTTCTACCGGCATCGTGTTGCCCGGCTTGTTGTTTTCCGGCAAGAACCGGATCGTACACAGTCATCTGATGTGCGTTCATCTCTTTTTCTCTTCTTCTGTCCGGATGGGGGGACGAAGCCTGCCCATGGGACTTGCTTCCGGCATTCTTTGTTGAACGCGCGGATTTTGAGGCCGCGGCCTTGTTCAGCTTAGCCAGCTGCTCAACATTCTGCTGCTCGATAGTTTCCAGCAGCTCTCTAACACACTCTTGCTGTTTTGCCAAAGCATCTCCGGAAAGCGATTCACATAGCTCTACCGCAGCTTTAGCAGCTTTTATAGTTTTATCCGGGCTACTCGTACTTAGGTTTTTCCACAATGCTAACGGATGCGAGAGGTACTTTTGCCAGCACGAACTTCCTTGCGCAAATCCTGATCTAGATTACGAGCTTTAAGCCGGTTCTCCGGTATCCTAGCAGCATGAGCGCTAACGTGAAGCAAAGCCATGGGCAGCGTTGTACTCACGTAGGGTTAGGTTCAGCTCGCACTGCGCCCGGACGATGTCGGCGCCGTTCGCGAGCAGCTTCTGGCGTTGTGCCTCTAGCTCCGCCTGAGCCGCTGTCGGGTCGATGTTCTGCGCGATGGGCGTTGCCAGCTGATGCGTGTGGTTGGCACGTCCGTTGGGAACCCCAAGAGGAAGGTGTGATGCGCACAGCGGCAAGTTTCCCTCAATAAGAAACCAAGGTTTAATCGGACCAGTAGGAGTCAAGAAGCACGTTGAAGGTTGATGGCGGCGAGATGTAGTGCGGCGCAACACCAGGGATTCCGGCGCCAACGTGGAACCCGCACAACACAACCAAAGTACTTTGCCCCAACGAAACAGTGAGGTTGTCAATCTCACCGGCTTGCTGTAACAAAGGATTAACCGTATTGTGTGGAAGATGATTGTTTGCAGAAAACAGTAGAACAAGTATTGCAGTACATTGTATTTCAGAAAAGAGAATTGGACCGGGGTCCACAGTTCACTAGAGGTGTCTCTCCCATAAGACGAACAGCATGTTGGGTGAACAAATTACAGTTGGGCAATTGACAAATAAAGAGAGCATGACAATGCACATACATATCATGATGAGTATAGTGAGATTTAATTGGGCATTACGACAAAGTACATAGACCGCCATCCAACTGCATCTATGCCTAAAAAGTCCACCTTCGAGGTTATCATCCGAACCCCTCCAGTATTAAGTTGCAAAGGAACAGTACAATTGCATTAAGTATGGTGCGTAATGTAATCAACAACTACATCCTTAGACATAGCATCAATGTTTTATCCCTAGTGGCAACAGACACAACACAACCTTAGAACTTTCATCACTCGTCCAGGTGTCAATGCAGGCATGAACCCACTATCGAGCATAAGTACTCCCTCTTGGAGTTACAAGCATCTACTTGGCCAGAGCATCTACTAGTAACGGAGAGCATGCAAGATCATAAACAACACATAATCATAACTTTGATAATCAACATAACAAGTATTCTCTATTCATCGGATCCCAACAAACGCAACATATAGAATTACATATAGATGATCTTGATCATGTTAGGCAGCTCACAAGATCCGACAATGAAGCACAATGGGGAGAAGACAACCATCTAGCTACTGCTATGGACCCATAGTCCAGGGGTAGACTACTCACACATCACACCGGAGGCGACCATGGCGGCGTAGAGTCCTCCGGGAGATGATTCCCCTCTCCGGCAGGGTGCCGGAGGCGATCTCCCTGGATCCCCCGAGATGGGATCGGCGGCGGCGGCGTCTCTGGAAGGTTTTCCGTATCGTGGCTCTCGGTACTGGGGGTTTCGTCACGGAGGCTATTTGTAGGCGGAAGGGCAGGTCAAGAGGCGGCACGGGGGCCCCACACCACAGGGCCGCGCGGCCAAGGGGGGGGCCGCGCCGCCCTAGGGTGTGGCCCCCTCGTCGCCCCTCTTCGTCTCTCCTTCGGACTTCTGGAAGCTTCGTGGAAAAATAGGCCCCTGGGCTTTGATTTCGTCCAATTCCGAGAATATTTCCTTACTAGGATTTCTGAAACCAAAAACAGCAGAAAACAAGCAATCGGCACTTCGGCATCTTGTTAATAGGTTAGTTCCGTAAAATGCACGAATATGACATAAAGTGTGCATAAAACATGTAGATAACATCAATAATGTGGCATGGAACATAAGAAATTATCGATACGTCGGAGACGTATCAGCATCCCCAAGCTTAGTTCTGCTCGTCCCGAGCAGGTAAAACGATAACACAGATAATTTTTGGAGTGACATGCCATCATAATCTTGATCATACTATTTGTAAAGCATATGTAGTGAATGCAGCGATCAAAACAATGTATATGACATGAGTAAACAAATGAATCATAAAGCAAAGACTTTTCATGAATAGCACTTCAAGACAAGCATCAATAAGTCTTGCATAAGAGTTAACTCATAAAGCAATAATTCAAAGTAAAAGCATTGAAGCAACACAAAAGAAGATTAAGTTTCAGCGGTTGCTTTCAACTTGTAACATGTATATCTCATGGATATTGTCAACATAGAGTAATATAATAAGTGCAATAAGCAAATATGTAGGAATCAATGCACAGTTCACACAAGTGTTTGCTTCTTGAGGTGGAGAGAAATAGGTGAACCGACTCAACATTGAAAGTAAAAGAATGGTCCTCATAGAGGAAAAGCATCGATTGCTATATTTGTGCTAGAGCTTTGATTTTGAAAACATGAAACAATTTTGTCAATGGTAGTAATAAAGCATATGCATCATGTAAATTATATCTTATAAGTTGCAAGCCTCATGCATAGTGTACCAATAGTGCCCGCACCTTGTCCTAATTAGCTTGGACTACCTGGATTATCACCGCAATACATATGCTTTAACCAAGTTTCACAAAGGGGTACCTCTATGCCGCCTCGTACAAAGGTCTAAGGAGAAAGCTCGCATTGGATTTCTCGCTTTTGATTATTCTCAACTTAGACATCCATACCGGGACAACATAGACAACGAGATAATGGACTCCTCTTTTAATGCTTTAGCATTCAACAACAATTAATTCTTTTCTCATTAGAGACTTGAGGATATTTGTCCAAAACTCGAAACTTCCACCATGGATCATGGCTTTAGTTAGCGGCCCAATGTTCTTCTCTCACAATATGCATGCTCAAACCATTCAACTCGGTGTAGATCGCCCTTACTTCGGACAAGACGAACATGCATAGCAACTCACATGAAATTCAACAATGAATAGTTGATGGCGTCCCCGAGTAAACATGGTTATCGCACAACAAGCAACTTAATAAGAGATAAAGTGCATAATTACATATTCAATACCACAATAGTTTTTAAGCTATTTGTCCCATGAGCTATATATTGCAAAGGTGAATGATGGAATTTTAAAGGTAGCACTCAAGCAATTTACTTTGGAATGGCGGAAAATACCATGTAGTAGGTAGGTATGGTGGACACAAATGGCAGAGTGGTTGGCTCAAGTATTTTGGATGCATGAGAAGTATTCCCTCTCGATACAAGGTTTAGGCTAGCAAGGCTTATTTGAAACAAACACAAGGATGAACCGGTGCAGCAAAACTCACATAAAAGACATATTGAAAACATTATAAGACTCTACACCGTCTTCCTTGTTGTTCAAACTCAATACTAGAAATTATCTAGACCTTAGAGAAACCAAATATGCAAACCAAATTTTAGCATGCTCTATGTATTTCTTCATTAATGGGTGCAAAGCATATGATGCAAGAGCTTAAACATGAGCACAACAATTGCCAAGTATCACATTACCCAAGACATTTATAGCAATTACTACATGTATCATTTTCCAATTCCAACCATATAACAATTTAACGAAGGAGAAACTTCGCCATGAATACTATGAGTAGAAACCAAGGACATACTTGTCCATATGCTACAGCGGAGCGTGTCTCTCTCCCATAAAGTGAATGCTAGGATCCATTTTATTCAAACAAAACAAAAAACAAAAACAAACCGACGCTCCAAGAAAAAGCGAGATAAGATGTGATGGAATAAAAATATAGTTTCGGGGGAGGAACCCGATAATGTTGTCGATGAAGAAGGGGATGCCTTGGGCATCCCCAAGCTTAGACGCTTGAGTCTTCTTGATATATGCAGGGGTGAACCACCGGGGCATCCCCAAGCTTAGAGCTTTCACTCTCCTTGATCATGTTGCATCATACTCCTCTCTTGATCCTTGAAAACTTCCTCCACACCAAACTCGAAACAACTCATTAGAGGGTTAGTGCACAATATAAATTGACATATTCAGAGGTGACACAATCATTCTTAACACTTCTGGACATTGCATAATGCTACTGGACATTAGTGGATCAAAGAAATTCATCCAACATAGCGAAAGAGGCAATGCGAAATAAAAGGCAGAATCTGTCAAAACAGAACAGTTCGTATTGACGAATTTTAAAATGGCACCAGACTTGCTCAAATGAAAATGCTCAAATTGAATGAAAGTTGCGTACATATCTGAGGATCATGCACGTAAATTGGCATAATTTTCTGAGCTACCTACAGGGCGGTGGACCCAGATTCGTGACAGCAAAGAAATCTGGAACTGCGCAGTAATCCAAATCTAGTACTTACTTTTCTATCAACGGCTTAACTTGGCACAACAAAACACAAAACTAAGATAAGGAGAGGTTGCTACAGTAGTAAACAACTTCCAAGACACAAAATAAAAACAAAGTACTGTAGGTAAAAATATGGGTTGTCTCCCATAAGCGCTTTTCTTTAACGCCTTTCAGCTAGGCGCAGAAAGTGTGCATCAAGTATTATCAAGGGGTGGTGCATCGTTATCATGAGCTCCCCCATCCATAGTGGTACTAAGGGCTTTGTCAATTTTAGGCCTATAATAATACTTCTTTGGTCTAGGCACTTTGGAGACATACATAAACTTTTGCTCCTTACCCACATAAGCTTTCTCCTTATATTTAAGAGAAGAAAATGTTGAACCCAAGGTTCCCATAGCTTTTTCAAGTTCGTCAATCCTATTGATTTGATCATCATGGACAGCATTAGTTCCTAGGACACTAATTCTTTCATCAATTCCTCCTAAGGATTTATCAAGTTCATCAGTTTTATCAAGTAACATTTCCAATTTAGCTTCAATACTTGGAAAAATTTTCTCTATGGTTTCCAATTTTTTCATAACATCTTCAAGAGAGATTTCAGTTTTAACTTTATCAACAGGGGGTATTCCAAATAAACTCTCAATAATGCAACTAGCTTCTAATGCAGGAGTACTTAAGAAGTCACCTTTTGCGAGACTATCAAGAACATATCTATTCCAGCTAGAGATACCAACATAAAAATTCCTGAGTAAAATAATGGTGGAGTGTTTCTTAGTGCATCTATTATGGGCATCACTAATTCTATACCAAGCATCTCTCAAACATTCTCCCCCTCGTTGTTTAAATGTACGAACTTCAACTTCAGGGTTACTCATTTTAGTAGTAGTAAATAAAGCAAACTAGATAAAGTAAATGCAAGTAAACTAATTTTTTTGTGTTTTTGATATAGCGAACAAGATAGCAAATAAAGTAAAACTAGCAACTAATTTTTTTGTATTTTGATTTAGTGCAGCAAACAAAGTAGTAAATAAAACTAAGCAAGACAAAAACAAAGTAAAGAGATTGAGAAGTGGAGACTCCCCTTGCAGCCGTGTCTTGATCTCCCCGGCAACGGCGCCAGAAATTTGCTTGATGCGTGTGGTTGGCACGTCCGTTGGGAACCCCAAGAGGAAGGTGTGATGCGCACAGCGGCAAGTTTCCCTCGCAAGAAACCAAGGTTTAATCGGACCGAGTAGGAGTCAAGAAGCACGTTGAAGGTTGATGGCGGCGAGATGTAGTGCGGCGCAACACCGTGGATTCCGGCGCCAACGTGGAACCCGCACAACACAACCAAAGTACTTTGCCCCAACGAAACAGGTGAGGTTGTCAATCTCACCGGCTTGCTGTAACAAAGGATTAACCGTATTGTGTGGAAGATGATTGTTTGCGGAAAACAGTAGAACAAGTATTGCAGTAGATTGTATTTCGAGTAAAGAGAATTGGACCGGGGTCCACAGTTCACTAGAGGTGTCTCTCCCATAAGACGAACAACATGTTGGGTGAACAAATTACGGTTGGGCAATTGACAAATAAAGAGAGCATGACAATGCACATACATATCATGATGAGTATAGTGAGATTTAATTGGGCATTACGACAAAGTACATAGACCGCCATCCAACCGCATCTATGCCTAAAAAGTCCACCTTCGAGGTTATCATCCGAACCCCTCCAGTATTAAGTTGCAAAGCAACAGACAATTGCATTAAGTATGGTGCGTAATGTAATCAACAACTACATCCTTAGACATAGCATCAATGTTTTATCCCTAGTGGCAACAAGCACAACACAACCTTAGAACTTTCAGTCACTCGTCCCGGTGTCAATGCGGGCATGAACCCACTATCGAGCATAAGTACTCCCTCTTGGAGTTACAAGCATCTACTTGGCCAGAGCATCTACTAGTAACGGAGAGCATGCAAGATCATAAACAACACATAAGCATAACTTTGATAATCAACATAACAAGTATTCTCTATTCATCGGATCCCAACAAACGCAACATATAGAATTACATATAGATGATCTTGATCATGTTAGGCAGCTCACAAGATCCGACAATGAAGCACAATGGGGAGAAGACAACCATCTAGCTACCGCTATGGACCCATAGTCCAGGGGTAGACTACTCACACATCACACCGGAGGCGACCATGGCGGCGTAGAGTCCTCCGGGAGATGATTCCCCTCTCCGGCAGGGGTGCCGGAGGCGATCTCTGGATCCCCCGAGATGGGATCGGCGGCGGCGGCGTCTCGCGGAAGGTTTTCCGTATCGTGGCTCTCGGTACTCGGGGGTTTCGTCACGGAGGCTATTTGTAGGCGGAAGGGCAGGTCAAGAGGCGGCACGGGGCCCCACACCACGGGCCGCGCGGCCAAGGGGGGCCGCGCCGCCCTAGGGTGTGGCCCCTCGTCGCCCCTCTTCGTCTCTCCTTCGGACTTCTGGAAGCTTCGTGGAAAAATAGGCCCCCGGGCTTTGATTTCGTCCAATTCCGAGAATATTTCCTTACTAGGATTTCTGAAACCAAAAACAGCAGTAAAACAAGCAATCGGCACTTCGGCATCTTGTTAATAGGTTAGTTCCAGAAAATGCACGAATATGACATAAAGTGTGCATAAAACATGTAGATAACATCAATAATGTGGCATGGAACATAAGAAATTATCGATACGTCGGAGACGTATCACCAGCATGTTCATCGCCGCTTGGAGTGGTGTTTCCGGTGGTGCGGAAGATACTCCCGCAGCGCCAGCATCGCGCTCCAGCGGTGGCTTGGCCGCACGGGTTGAAGCCGCACGACCAGCACCTTCATCTGCAGCCTCATTGCCTGCACCAACCACGCCGGTCATCATTACCTCGACGCTGCCGGCGGCGCGGCCAGCACAAAGCCACCTTGGCGGGTCCGGTGCCACCAGCACCGGCGAGAGGCGCTGGCGCACGGGAACGGTGCCGAAGTAGACGCGGTGGCTGCCGAACTCGATGATGCGGCCGTTCTTGGGGAAGATGCCGCCGTTGGCGAAGCAGCCTGCGTTGTCGTTGATGAAGTCCATGGAGTAGAGGCGCTGAACTAGCGCAGACACTGTCCGCTCGCCGACGAACTCGAGGATGCCCGCCCGAATATGAACTCCTGCAAGCGCCACTTCATGCCCCACGGTGGGCGCCAACTGTCGTCGTGGTGAACAGACAGATGTCATAGGATGGCTTGAGTTGGGGCCGAATGGACGCTAGAGGATTCGGGGGGGGTTTGTGATTAGATGGGATGAACTTCCGGATGGTTTCCTCAAGAACTTAGCCAAGGCTAGAGGTTGAAGAAGAAAGACATAAGGAAGAACTCGCTCTAGATCATCTTCTTTATTGATCTCCACATGTTACAGGTTTGTGCTTACAGGATTTCTCTCTCTGCTCATCGCTCCCGAGTACGGGTGTGCCCCCTCTCCTTATATAGGGGAGAGGGTGGCTTACATGGGAAGAAACCCTAATGGCATCTTTGACTAGACAAACTACTTTACAAAGTTACTTTAATCATAGATGACACCGGGGTCTTCTTTAAACAGAGAGGCTGACGTCCTCCGGCTTCTTTCATCGTCATCCTCCTCTTTATCGTCAGGCCTTCGTTTAAAGCTTCTTTGCTTAGCTCATCTTTGTCCTCTAGCTCTGGAGATAATCTTTGACCAGTCCTGCCGACATGCTCTTCTTTCCGGTATCCCGGTGTCTTCTCTACCCGGTTCCGGTATACCCCTCTTGGGGATACCGGCTTAGCTTTACTTAGCCAAGCTCTTATCTTTGTGCTCCGGTATGAACATTAAACCGGTATCTTGATGGCTCAAACCATCCGGTTTGGCATGCCTTTGGCATACCGGGGGTCATCCCCCCAACACACTCAGTCATCCCTTCCACTCATTCCACTCTCTCTCTCCCGAAAATTTGGCACATTTGCTCTCCGGTATGTGACTCCTCCGATTATCCAAATAGAATTTTGTTTGGTTGAGTATATCTTAAATATTTTGCTGCTGTAGGTAACATGTTAAGTGAGCTTGCATGCTAGATTCAAGTTGTAAAAACTAGTTTTGATGCATGTTTAGTACTCTATCATGTTCCTATAGTAGTTTCCCTCATTTATATGTCTCAAAATCAACTTTTATAATGATTGTTGAAAAATTTCAGAAAATGGAGTGGAATAGACACCAACTCAACCAACATGAATTGGAGGTGCATGAAGTTATGAGAGTCCACCGTGAAGAGGAGGTATTCCCCTCCTACTACCCCTGCACCGATTTCATGAGAAGCGCAGGAATTTTTCAGGATGTTCAAAATCTAATTTCTAATGCAGGGTTAGAAGATTTTGTTGTTGGTGAACCTTACCAATATGCAAAACTAACCATGTCAGTGGTGCAGGATTTTGAATTCCATTTGTCCCAACCTAACCCCATGGTTCAATATAAAATCTACAATAAAACTGTCAACTTGCCCTTTGATGATTTTTGTGCAGCTATTAAAGTGCCACAATGGGGATCGCGTGAGAAGATTAGGGGGCTGCCATCGAAACTCTTGAAACTTTACGAGATGATTTGTCAAGGGAGAAGTTTCTCGGATGAGAGTGGTAAAATTCGTAGTATTCAACTCCCATCTATTCGCTATTTTGCTTACTTTATCACCAAGTGTGTTCTAGCTAGAAAGAATGCAAGTAAGTTATCTATCCATGACTTGGTTTTCTTAGCTACTGCATTGCAACATGATAGAACTTATAATTTGGGTGTTTTATAGCATTTAGACTTGCTACTAACCGTGATAAAGGAGGAATTTGTGGAGGTCTCATTGCCTCTCGTTTGTTAGCTATGCATGGTGTAGAACCTCACTCTCTTGATGTTCAGCTCTCTGTAGAGAAACTTGATATTGTTTCCATGATAAAACATGATTTTGTTTCTAATCAGTCTAACTTTAACAACTTGTCCTATGTAATAAACTTTTTCAAGAAAAAGTGGAGAGTAATTAAATCTGAAAGGCTAGTTGGATTGCCTGCACCTGCTTTGTTTAACCTTGATTCCAGGAACGGTTGGTCAATCACAGAAGATGAACTTGATGCATACATAGAGAGTTGCGGCCATCACGCAGGAGACTGCATGGAGGGGGCCGAGGATCCCCTCGACTTATCGGTCGACGCAGCAAGTTCTTCACATCAGTATTCCGGGCATGTGGAGCCTTCATCCTTTTCTTCGGCATAGGGATCTTACTACGACCACGGCATGTATGATCCACCGGCGTGGAACCCTGACCCTCGCTGGGGTTGATCTCCACTTAGGACAAAAGCCTAAGCTTGGGGGGAGGTATGCCGGCATCACTCATTCATTGCATATTACAATTTCCGGATATGTGTACATACTTGTTTCGCTTCTTATGGTTGCCTCTAATATGAGGAAGATGATATTTGGGGAAGTGCTGTCTAAAAAACAGATTCTGGACTGATACTGAAAATATTCCTGTGCGTAGCCAGAATGTTATTTTGAGCTGCAATTTTTTTTTGCATGTTCCCCAGGTTATTATCTAACTTCCATTAGTTGAGCACTTTTCGAGTTGAACAACATAAGATTTTCGAAAAAATTGATTACTGTACTGCTGTCAAGTTTTGGCAGATTTCTGCCAGTTTGCTTTTCTGTGATTCTTTTAGTTTTCATTCTCTTGTTTTTGCTTTGTTTCTTTTCTAAAACACAAAAAGACCAAAAATATTTTTGTTGTTTCTCTTCATCATTTGTTTATTTGGTTTCTTGTTCCTATGTTGCTTTATCTACTACCGTTGGTTTGCTATAAGAAAGCCCAAAAAGATTTTACTTTGTTTGCTTGTTTCCTCTTGTTCTTGTTTCCAATTCGAAAACACCAAAAATATTTGTTGTCCTTCTTAGGTTTTTGTAAAGTTCATTATGGAGTTCAGCGGTCTCCGGTGGTTGGAGCTTGGTTTTCATTTCATATTATTCAAGCTACACAAGTGAAAGGCAATAATGACGATCTACGACAATTTGACTGTGGTGAGAGGCTGGTATGAACTCTATTTGTTTTCATTTTTTACATATACTCATCCATGTGAGCATGCTTAGTTGGTTCATGTGAGGTATATGTCATTTAATGAAAGTCTAGTAGTTCATGATCTCTCATGTTTAGCTCCAATTTATTAATATGAGTAGCATGTCATAAATATTTGCTTGCATTGTTTTATTCATAGATAGGTATGACATTGTGGTATCCTCCTCTGAATAACTCGTTTGAATTGACTTGGCACATGCTCACGCATGCATATGACTAAACAAAAAGTCAATTAAGCCTCGATGATTTACCTTGCTTCAGAGTTCTTGTATCACTTTTATGCCTCCGTTAATTTTATTTTGTCGCAAGCATGATTATGACAGTTATTGCTCTCTTGATTGTCGCTTCCCAGTCTATTGCTAGCCTTCACTTGTACTGAGCGGGAATGCTGCTCGTGCTTCCAAACCCCTGAAAACCAAGTTATTCCAAAGTGTCCACCATAAATACCTATGCATGGCATTTCAAACCATTCCAAGTAATTCTCATGTGCTACCTTTAAACCTTCAAAGTACTTCTCAATTTGTGTTAATGTTTTATAGCTCATGAGGAAGTATGTGGTGTTTTATCTTTCAACCTTGTCATTTACTTGTAATATCCCAGTATTTGGAGTTACAAAAATAGAGGAAACAGATGTGTGCATTGCATTCATGCATAGAAAATCCGGGGAATTTTCGCGCTTTAAAGTAAAACAGTCACAATGAATCGAAGTTTCACTTGACCTTGGTGGAATTGAAGTAGCTCATCAAGTCAAGCGCTATAAACCTCAATGTGACTTTGTTAAAACCTTGTTTTGGGTAGAGATGATTTGATCTAAAGGGTTAGATCAAATGGAACTAATAATCAACACAACAACACTTTACTCAATGAACAATTGCTTGATCTTGCAAAAGATCATAATATGGTAATCCTTGCCATAACATATAAACATCTATTCAATTGCAAATCAAGTAACAATAAAATGGAGAAACTATTCTAGACTTATCTTTTCCATGTCTTAAACTAATCCTTGATCCTACCATGAACCTCATGGTATTCATTCTATTTCAATCTTGGAAACAAGACAAGGAGATAAACCCTAGGAATATATATTCTTCTCTATTACATATTATTATACATCAAACCTAGAGAGGTGAGAGTTCTATGTATTTAGTAGAGAAGCAATGACAAACTTTGAGCTAAACCTTGGATATGCATCCATGTATTCAAATCATCATCCTGAAGAGAAACCCCAGGGTATTATTCAAGACAATCCCTAGAGAGAGATAATCATTTATGTTAAACATAGATATTGATGATCACATCAACCTCTATGGAGCCTAACCTTAGGTTAGTATTAAAGTCCTTCCCAAATGAGAGAGACCATTCATACTAATACTAGCTCTACCTATTTATGAACACAGGACACCCATTGAACTAAAGTATTAGGTTGTAAACCATTTCCATTTGGAGTGGTGAGATAACCTAAGATTACATGGAATAAGATTACATCCATGAACTGATAAAGTAAGGAGGAAACCAATCCAATTAAGTTAGACATATGGAATCTTAGCCTAGATACCTAAGTGAATGTACTAGGACGTCGCCTAGAGGGGGGGTGAATAGGTGGTGTATAAAAACTTCTATTTGAGAGCTAAACTAGGCGGAATAAAACTACACATGTGTTTACTAGTTTAGCTCAAGGCCTATCAACTAGGGGTTTGCCTAAGTGCTCCAACAACCTATGCTAGCATGATGAGCAACAAGGTGATAACAAGATAGGCATAGCATCAAGCATGATAGATATCACAATGTAAAGCGCATAGGTAAAGGAGCTCGTGTTGAGAAGTAACCAGGTGCACGAGGAGACGACGATGTATCCCGAAGTTCACACCCAAGGGTGCTACGTCTCCGTTGGAGCGGTGTGGAGGCACGAGGCACTCCAAGAAGCCAACTAGGGCCACCGTATTCTCCTCGAGCCTTTCCACCAAAGGAAAGCCTCGATCCACTAAGGGACACTTGAGGGTGGTCACCGAACCCGTACAAGCTTGGGCAAACGCCAAGTATCGGCTTGAGGCAACTCCACAACAAGGAGGCTCTCAAGTATATGGCCACAAGAGGCTATAGCATACCACCAAGTCACCAAGATGCTAATGTGCCACAAGAGGCTAACACACTCCACAAAGGCCACAGTGCCACAAAGACCACCACACCACTAAGACGATGGGATCACTAAGGCTACAAGGCCACAAAGGAGACACGGTGCCACAAGAGGCAAGATGGCCACAAAAGGCAAGATGGCCACTAAGGCACGATGGCCACTAAGGCACGAACACCACTAAGGGAACATGCCCTCTACGAGATCGAAACCCCGGAGAGAACCCAAACCGATGCACCTAATGCAATGGCTAATAACACCACTAAGATGCCCAAGTTCTTCTCTCCCAAATTCCAACAAAGCTACACAAGCTATTGGGGGAATAAGGGAGGAAGAACAAAGAGTGGAGAAACACCAAGAAACTCCAAGATCTAGATCTAGCAAGATCCCCTCACTTGGAGAGGGATTCAATTGGTGAAGCTCTAGATCTAGATCTCCTCTATCCTTTCCCCCAAAAATATGCAAGAAATAGTGGGGGGATCAAGAGGAGGATCAAACAACTCAAGGTCAACAATGGAGGAGAGAGAATGGAGGGGAAGAAGTGTTTGGCCGGAGGTGGAAGAGAGGTATAAATAGGGGCTCCAAAATATAGCTGTTGGGGGCCGGAAAAACGGTCAGATTCGCGCAAACCGGTACTACCGCTTGTCAAAGCGGTACTACCGCTTTTGCCCAAAAATCCAGATCTGAAAAACGGCCCAAAACCGGTAGTACCGCTCTGTCGGAGCAGTACTACCGCTCATGTCAAAACTGAGAAATCAGCACAGAAGAGAGAGAGGGAAAAGCAAGCAGCAGCACAGCAAATAGTGGCAGGGAGCAGCGTGGCAGGCGTGATTGCACGAGGATGCGTGCAGGCAGCAGCAGCGTGGTCGGCTGCCACATTCGTACGGGCGCGAGCGGGAGAGGCGCTGGCCTCGATGCGGGTCAACGTCTCCACGCTCGGATCGAGCAGGAGCATGCGCGTGCGTGGCGGCCAGGCGAGCGAATGCGGCTGGCGAGCGAGGCGGCTTCGGCCTGGCGCGGAGCGGCCCAGTGCGGGCGGGGCAGCAGGCTGGGCGCGGTGGTGGGCCGGACTGGGGCGGCGGCGGCCCAAGACGAGCGGATCTGGGGACGGTGGTGGTTGGAAAATGCTGGGCCGCTAGTACCGCTCCGGTACCGGGCCGGTATCGTAAGTGGGCTACGGTACTACCGGGCCGGTACCGGCCTGGTACCGCTGCGAGTCCAGTAAGCCAATACTGCATGTGCGGTACTTGGGCCGGTACCGCTCGCGGTAGTACCGCCCGGCCCAATAGGATTTTTCTTTTCTTTTTCCAAATAAGATGCACTAGAAAAATCATAACTTGAGTAGGAAACTCGGAATGACGTGAAACCAATTTTGTTGGAAAGAGGGCGACACGAGCTACCTTCTCAGATGATGAAATCATGGAAAAGAGTAGATGATGATTTTCTCATGGTCATAGAGGTGTAACCTCTCAATATGGTATATCGGGAAAATCATCACCCTTGCGCGTGCAACATGCAATGCAACCGAAATCCGTTCCATGCAAAAGAACCAAGAAGAACCAAGAACACGATGCAATGCATGCAAGGTTTGAGCTCTCTCCGATGATGCGACTCACTATCCTATCGAGCACAAACCTAGTCCTTGCGCGTTCTTCTCGAGTCGGCAAGCTCCGTCTTCATACTCTTCATGATTGTACATGCCACCGTCTTCCTTCAACATACACGCCACCGTCTTCATCCATCTTCAATGCCGTCTTCTCTCTCTTTGACACCATCTTCATCGTTGTACTCCGTCTTCTCCATCTTGCAACCTTGAGTCCAACAAACGGCTATGGACTTGAGCTAAGATATATTCTCAATGTAACCGTTAGTCCATAGGGATTGTCATCAATTACCAAAACCACACATGGGCAATGGACATGCTCTTTCACTAAGGAAATATTGTGTGTACACCATAAACCCTAGAATAAACCATTCCTATATAGGGGAGCTCAAGCTATGGTGTTACACTCAAGATAGTTGAGGCAACACTTGGTTTTAAGAGAGAGACCTATCCATATATCCAAATGGTTAAACCATCATTCCTTGAGAGAACTGTAAGTGGATATCTCAGGCATTCTCCTGGGATATAAATTATTGAGGCAACCATAGTAGTCCCATCCAAGAAAGTAAAATAGAAGTGTTATATCCTAGTTGATCAAGACAATGTTTCATCATAGAAATGAGAACCCATTCCTTGAGAGATAACTTAGGAAGCCAAACCTTGATCATTATAAATTGAGTAATGATCATAAACCCTTAGAATCTGAGGTAGAAAATATTAAGAACAAGTTGATCATGCTTAAACCATGATCATGCTCTTGAGGTATGTGATGATAAGTTAAATCCTAATAGGATTAGTAGATGTTATTCACCACATGAAATCATAGGGAGGTAACTAGTAAGCAACCATAGTATTATATCCAACCTTAACTTGTGAATCACTTGGTGATCATAAGTAGAATCCTACCACATCTATATTTCATAAATTAAAGAACCTAAGCAAACCTTAGAATTATATCTCAAACCTAGTTGTGAATCACTTGGGTGATTACAATTATAAAACCAAACCATAATTGAGAATCAAACCAAGTACCATTAGGTGAATATAATTAGAACCCTAGAATTGCCCATTAGCTAAATTCTATGCTTCACTAATTAAACCTCAGAAACATCTAGTGCTTAATCTCACAATTAAATCCATCTGTGGTGATCAACCACTTATCTCTGTAAATAAAACCCAAACCAATGCAATATGATGTCATATCATCTCTATAATCTAGAATTGCTCATTAGTTAAATCTTATGCTTCAATAATTGAACATAAGAAACACCTAGTGCTAAAACCCATAATTAAAACCTTATATGTAATGATCAACCATTTATCTTTGAAACCAAAATCAACCATGATGGAACCAATAACTACTTTGATACTTTCAAATATAAGGATAGTATTACCCTTAATAAGGGGGGTTATAATAAAAATTATAAAACCCTATCAAATAGGTGCTCACCTAAAATCATATGAAAGTGAACCACTTCTCAAATATAAAGTCAAGTCCTATTAATAACTTCTAAAACATTTGGAATAATAATAATCAACTCTAATTATGGAACAAGGAGTTATATTACAAATGAGAAAGGAAATTATAATGAATACCTAAATCCTTGTCTAATTAAAAATTGCAACAAAGCTCACATATATTTAATGTTTATTCAAAAACAATGCAGTAATACAATCATCCTTTTATTAGTCCTCATGAAAGCCAAATTGTTAAACACCTGCAAAACAGACAAGAATTCAAATTCGAATTAAAACCAGAATTGAAAACAGAAAATTTAAAACAGAAAATAAATAAAAAAGAAAAAGAGGGAAAGGAGCCTTACCTGGCCAACGCAGCCCAGAAGCAGCCTGCACAGCAGCCCAGCACCCCGGACCAAGCCGCAGCCCAAACCAGCCCACGTACCCCTTCGCGTGGATAAAGACGAGGAGACGTCGTCATCTTCGTCTCCTCCACTGGAGACGCAGGAGCTCGCCACCGCGATGGCTAGAGCCACGTCCCGCGGTCGCCGCCGCCGTTGCTGACCGCCAGCACACTTCGGAGACCCTATAAAGCGCCGCGGTAGCCTCAATTTCTTCTCGTTTCGTCTCAATCGACCAAAACTCCGAAACCCTAGCTCACCGGAGACCATCTCGCCCCATCGTTTTAGACCACCTCAGAGCTCACCGTTGAGCTCAGGAGGAGCGCCTCATCGTCCTCATCCCTCTGGTGGAGTTTCGCGTCAAGGGGAGCTCGGGAGATGACGCAATCGGCCGTCCCCTTCCGCAGGTTTGCGAGGGGAACGGCGACCCCCTGGTCGTCTCCGTCTTCAATCGACCCCGATGACCGCACGGGAAGCATCAAGGTGATCTTGCGCTTCTCTGGAGCCTCAAATCGCATCCTAGATCGCGTCGTAGCTCGCCCACGCCGTTGCTCATCGGAAACCGCCGCGGTTCATGGACGCCGGCAAGGCTCCGGTGGCCATTTCCGAGCGGCGCCGCCACGTAGAGGTTCAGCACGCTCACGCGCGACGTATGCGCTAGCTCGCGCTGCCCCGCATTCGCCTGAGCGTCGAGTCCATCCTCGACTGGGCGCCGGTGGTGGCCATGGTTGCCACATCACTGCCACCGTGGCCACTGGCCCACCAGTCAGTCCCTGGGTGTAGACTAGTCCGAGTACATCTAGTGATTTTCTTGTTTTAGTTCAAATTCAATAATATCTGAAACTTTGCCAAATTACAGAAAATTCATTTTAACTCTGAATAATATAAATGAGATATCAAAATTCTTATAAAAATAAACCCTATCCAATAAAAATATAATATGAAAATTTTATTTTAATAAAAATTTAATTGTTTAATAATTGTTATTTAAGCATTTCCTTTTATTCTTTATTCAATTAAAATTCAATAATTAGGAAAAAGTCTCCAAATTAAATAAAACCAGTAAATAAATAAAGAAAACATTAAAACTAATTTTCTTTATTTATTTTATTAAATCCTTATTAGAAGGATTTAAACCCTAAATAATAATTATCTTGATTATTAATTCTTTAAAAATAATACAATACCAAATCCAATATTATCATTTTTCAAAGTTATTAATAACTTCAACTTTAAAATGAAGTTATTAATCATAGAACTATATGGTAATCAGGAAACCCTAATTCCTTATGAAATGATATTACAACCTTATCATTTCATGTGATTCCTACAACCCTAATCCAAATAGGAGTTCTAGCTCCATTAATACATGTGAACCCTAAATTGCTTCTAACCTAAAACTCAGGTTAGAACATGTGATCATGATAGTTTATTCTCAATAATAGATCCATAGTAACAATTAAATGCTTGTCATGTCCACATAAAATATAGAAACCCTATCACTGATGCGTGTGGTTGGCACGTCCGTTGGGAACCCCAAGAGGAAGGTGTGATGCGCACAGCGGCAAGTTTCCCTCAGTAAGAAACCAAGGTTTAATCGGACCAGTAGGAGTCAAGAAGCACGTTGAAGGTTGATGGCGGCGAGATGTAGTGCGGCGCAACACCGGGATTCCGGCGCCAACGTGGAACTCGCACAACACAACCAAAGTACTTTGCCCCAACGAAACAGTGAGGTTGTCAATCTCACCGGCTTGTCGTAACAAAGGATTAACCGTATTGTGTGGAAGATGATTGTTTGCAGAAAATAGTAGAACAAGTATTGCAGGTAGGTTGTATTTCGAGTAAAGAGAATTGGACCGGGGTCCACGGTTCACTAGAGGTGTCTCTCCCATAAGACGAACGAGCATGTTGGGTGAACAAATTACAGTTGGGCAATTGACAAATAAAGAGAGCATGACCATGCACATACATATCATGATGAGTATAGTGAGATTTAATTGGGCATTACGACAAAGTACATAGACCGCCATCCAACCGCCATCCAACTGCATCTATGCCTAAAAAGTCCACCTTCAGGTTATCATCCGAACCCCCTCCAGTATTAAGTTGCAAAGCAACAAACAATTGCATTAAGTATGGTGCGTAATGTAATCAACAACTACATCCTTAGACATAGCATCAATGTTTTATCCCTAGTGGCAACAACACAACACAACCTTAGAACTTTCTCATCACTGTCCCAGTGTCAATGCGGACATGAACCCACTATCGAGCATAAATACTCCCTCTTGGAGTTACAAGCATCTACTTGGCCAGAGCATCTACTAGTAACGGAGAGCATGCAAGATCATAAACAACACATAAGCATAACTTTGATAATCAACATAACAAGTATTCTCTATTCATCGGATCCCAACAAACGCAACATATAGAATTACATATAGATGATCTTGATCATGTTAGGCAGCTCACAAGATCCGACAATGAAGCACAATGGGGAGAAGACAACCATCTAGCTACTGCTATGGACCCATAGTCCAGGGGTAGACTACTCACACATCACACCGGAGGCGACCATGGCGGCGTAGAGTCCTCCGGGAGATGATTCCCCTCTCCGGCAGGGTGCCGGAGGCGATCTCCTGGATCCCCCGAGATGGGATCGGCGGCGGCGGCGTCTCCGGAAGGTTTTCCGTATCGGGGCTCTCGGGACGGGGGTTTCGTCACGGAGGCTATTTGTAGGCGGAAGGGCAGGTCAAGAGACGGCACGGGGCCCCACACCACGGGCCGCGCGGCCAAGGGGGGGCCGCGCCGCCCTAGGGTGTGGCCCCTCGTCGCCCCTCTTCGTCTCTCCTTCGGACTTCGGAAGCTTCGTGGAAAAATAGGCCCCTGGGCTTTGATTTCGTCCAATTCCGAGAATATTTCCTCACTAGGATTTCGAAACCAAAAACAGCAGAAAACAACGAATCGGCACTTCGGCATCTTGTTAATAGGTTAGTTCCGGAAAATGCACGAATATGACATAAAGTGTGCATAAAACATGTAGATAACATCAATAATGTGGCATGGAACATAAGAAATTATCGATACATCGGAGACGTATCAGCATCCCCAAGCTTAGTTCTCGCTCGTCCCGAGCGGGTAAAACGATAACACGTGATAATTTCCGGAGTGACATGCCATCATAATCTTGATCATACTATTTGTAAAGCATATGTAGTGAATGCAGCGATCAAAACAATGTATATGACATGAGTAAACAAGTGAATCATAAAGCAAAGACTTTTCATGAATAGCACTTCAAGACAAGCATCAATAAGTCTTGCATAAGAGTTAACTCATAAAGCAATAATTCAAAGTAAAGTTATTGAAGCAACACAAAAGAAGATTAAGTTTCAACGGTTGCTTTCAACTTGTAACATGTATATCTCATGGATATTGTCAACATAGAGTAATATAATAAGTGCAATATGCAAATATGTAGGAATCAATGCACAGTTCACACAAGTGTTTGCTTCTTGAGGTGGAGAGGAATAGGTGAACTGACTCAACATTGAAAGTAAAAGAATGGTCCTCATAGAGGAAAAGCATCGATTGCTATATTTGTGCTAGAGCTTTGATTTTGAAAACATGAAACAATTTTGTCAACGGTAGTAATAAAGCATATGCATCATGTAAATTATATCTTATAAGTTGCAAGCCTCATGCATAGTGTACCAATAGTGCCCGCACCTTGTCCTAATTAGCTTGGACTACCTGGATTATCACCGCAATACATATGCTTTAACCAAGTTTCACAAAGGGGTACCTCTACGCCGCCTGTACAAAGGTCTAAGGAGAAAGCTCGCATTGGATTTCTCGCTTTTGATTATTCTCAACTTAGACATCCATACCGGGACAACATAGACAACAGATAATGGACTCCTCTTTTAATGCTTTAGCATTCAACAACAATTAATTCTTTTCTCATTAGAGACTTGAGGATATTTGTCCAAAACTGAAACTTCCACCATGGATCATGGCTTTAGTTAGCGGCCCAATGTTCTTCTCTCACAATATGCATGCTCAAACCATTCAACTCGGTGTAGATCGCCCTTACTTCGGACAAGACGAACATGCATAGCAACTCACATGAAATTCAACAATGAATAGTTGATGGCGTCCCCGAGTAAACATGGTTATCGCACAACAAGCAACTTAATAAGAGATAAAGTGCATAATTACATATTCAATACCACAATAGTTTTTAAGCTATTTGTCCCATGAGCTATATATTGCAAAGGTGAATGATGGAATTTTAAAGGTAGCACTCAAGCAATTTACTTTGGAATGGCGGAAAATACCATGTAGTAGGTAGGTATGGTGGACACAAATGGCATAGTGGTTGGCTCAAGTATTTTGGATGCATGAGAAGTATTCCCTCTCGATACAAGGTTTAGGCTATCAAGGCTTATTTGAAACAAACACAAGGATGAACCGGTGCAGCAAAACTCACATAAAAGACATATTGAAAACATTATAAGACTCTACACCGTCTTCCTTGTTGTTCAAACTCAATACTAGAAATTATCTAGACCTTAGAGAAACCAAATATGCAAACCCAAATTTTAGCATGCTCTATGTATTTCTTCATTAATGGGTGCAAAGCATATGATGCAAGAGCTTAAACATGAGCACAACAATTGCCAAGTATCACATTACCCAAGACATTTATAGCAATTACTACATGTATCATTTTCCAATTCCAACCATATAACAATTTAACGAAGAAGAAACTTCGCCATGAATACTATGAGTAGAAACCAAGGACATATTTGTCCATATGCTACAGCGGAGCGTGTCTCTCTCCCATAAAGTGAATGCTAGGATCCATTTTATTCAAACAAAACAAAAACAAAAACAAACCGACGCTCCAAGAAAAAGCGAGATAAGATGTGATGGAATAAAAATATAGTTTCGGGGGAGGAACCTCGATAATGTTGTCGATGAAGAAGGGGATGCCTTGGGCATCCCCAAGCTTAGACGCTTGAGTCTTCTTGATATATGCAGGGGTGAACCACCGGGGCATCCCCAAGCTTAGAGCTTTCACTCTCCTTGATCATGTTGCATCATACTCCTCTCTTGATCCTTGAAAACTTCCTCCACACCAAACTCGAAACAACTCATTAGAGGGTTAGTGCACAATATAAATTGACATATTCAGAGGTGACACAATCATTCTTAACACTTCTGGACATTGCATAATGCTACTGGATGTTAGTGGATCAAAGAAATTCATCCAACATAGCAAAAGAGGCAATGCGAAATAAAAGGCAGAATCTGTCAAAACAGAACAGTTCGTATTGACGAATTTTAAAATGGCACCAGACTTGCTCAAATGAAAATGCTCAAATTGAATGAAAGTTGCGTACATATCTGAGGATCATGCACGTAAATTGGCATAATTTTCTGAGCTACCTACAGGGAGGTGGACCCAGATTCGTGACAGCAAAGAAATCTGGAACTGCGCAGTAATCCAAATCTAGTACTTACTTTTCAATCAACGGCTTAACTTGGCACAACAAAACACAAAACTAAGATAAGGAGAGGTTGCTACAGTAGTAAACAACTTCCAAGACACAAATATAAAACAAAGTACTGTAGCAAAATAACACATGGGTTATCTCCCAAGAAGTTCTTTCTTTATAGCCATTAAGATGGGCTCAGCGAGTTTTGATGATGCACTCGCAAGAAATAGTATTTGAAGCAAAAGAGAGCTTCAAGAGGCAAATTCAAAACACATTTAAGTCTAACATGCTTCCTATGAAGAGGAATCTTGTAAATAAACAAGTTCAAGAAGCATAATGCAACAAGCGTAGAAAGATAAAACGAGTGTAGCTTCAAAAATTTCAGCACATAGAGAGGTGTTTTAGTAACATGAAAATTTTTACAACCATATTTTCCTCTCTCATAATAACTTTCAGTAGCATCATGAGCAAAATCAACAATATAACTATCACATAAAGCATTCTTATCATGAGTCTCATGCATAAAATTATTACTCTCCACATAAGCATAATCAATTTTATTAGTTGTAGTGGGAGCAAATTCAACAAAGTAGCTATCATTATTATTCTCATTATCAAATATAGGAGGCATATTGTAATCATAATCAAATTTATCCTCCATAACAGGCGGTACTAAAAGACCAATATCATTATCATAAATAGGAGGCAAAGTATCATCAAACAAAATTTTCTCCTCAATGCTTGGGGGAATAAAAAGATCATGAAAACCAGCTTCCCCAAGCTTAGAACTTTCTATATTATTATCAACAATGGTTTTCAAAGCGTTCATACTAATATTACTACCAGCATGCAAATAAGATTCCATAGGTTTTTTAATTTTTGCATCAAACAATCCATGTTTTAAATCAGGAAATAGAATAAGAAGATCATTCTTGTCCATTATGCCAAACTAGTGAAATAAAAACATGCATGATATTATAAAGTAAAACAAGTAACTAATTTTTTTTGTGTTTTTGATATAGTGCAGCAAACAAAGTAGTAAATAAAATAAAGCAAGACAAAAACAAAGTAAAGAGATTGAGAAGTGGAGACTCCCCTTGCAGCGTGTCTTGATCTCACCAGCAACGGCGCCAGAAATTTGCTTGATGCGTGTGGTTGGCACGTCCGTTGGGAACCCCAAGAGGAAGGTGTGATGCGCACAGCGGCAAGTTTCCTCGTAAGAAACCAAGGTTTAATCGGACCGAGTAGGAGTCAAGAAGCACGTTGAAGGTTGATGGCGGCGAGATGTAGTGCGGCGCAACACCGGGGATTCCGGCGCCAACGTGGAACCTGCACAACACAACCAAAGTACTTTGCCCCAACGAAACAGTGAGGTTGTCAATCTCACCGGCTTGTCTGTAACAAAGGATTAACCGTATTGTGTGGAAGATGATTGTTTGCGAGAAAACAGTAGAACAAGTATTGCAGTAGGTTGTATTTCAGTAAAGAGAATTGGACCGGGGTCCACAGTTCACTAGAGGTGTCTCTCCCATAAGACGAACAGACATGTTGGGTGAACAAATTACAGTTGGGCAATTGACAAATAAAGAGAGCATGACCATGCACATACATATCATGATGAGTATAGTGAGATTTAATTGGGCATTACGACAAAGTACATAGACCGCCATCTGTCACATCCCGAAATTTTCTAAATTTTGGAATGTAAAATAAAAATGAATTTAATGCTTGATTGTTTGAACTTGGTTGAAATTTCACAAGAATTTAAAACTTTTGTGTTTATTAAAATGGTATTTAAAAAAAATAGAGTTTTCATAAACCTTGGTTTTCAAAATATTTTCCAACGATACCCTATTTTGTTCGAAGGTTTTTAAAATTAAAAAATTATTATTTTGAGAAATATTAAACCCTTAAAAGGCACTATAGCCACGTAGACATGTATGTCATTTTTTTGGGTTTTATAAAGTTTATACTTTTGTCCCAAATTTAGTCTCATATTAAAGTATTTTTCATAACGAATCCAACGATAACTTATTTACCTTTTTCGGATTATTTTTAATCCTCCAAAAATGTATTTTAATTTCTGGATTTTGTTTTTTTAAAAACACCTGGCCGAACGGCCCAGCTTGCTCTCGCCCCCGACCAGCCCAGGCCGCCCCAGCCTATTTTTTTTCCCCAGCCCAACTGGCCGGCCTATTAGCGGAACTCGCGAGCGAGGCAGCCGCTCGGTCTCCTTCCTCCTCACGTACAGACACACACGTACAGCCATGGTTATGAACCACGTTCTCCCTTCCTCTCATCAATTGTAGTGAACGTTTTCACTCACCTTAAACATGAAAATTACTCAGTATTGAATAGGGAATTCATTCAGAAAATTAAAATCTCATTTAGTTTCCTTAATCTCCCGAACCCAACCGGCGCCCCGAATGCCATTCGTTGGCATACCCCTACCGATCTCCCACCTCAGTCCATCACCGGAAGATCTGAGCGCGTCACTTCGAGCCTCTCCTCCCCCTCCCTCATTTTCGTTCTCAAAATTTCTTCAGATAAGCTTTGTACAACACTTTCCAACCATGCCAACACCACCCCCAAGATCGAGTTCATCGCTAGATGCCGACTTCCTCCGTGATCACCTCGCTAATTCCTTCGGTCAGATTTCTATACTCATCAAGGGCTACCCCAGTACATGGTGGTGCAGGAGGTTGTCTCTGTTGGCTGCGTCGCTACTGCTCCCATTGCTCGGTTTCAGCCCTAGATTTTCGATGATTTCAACATCACCGTAAGTTCTCTCCCTTAGTTTTTGGCACCTCTGTGATCTCCACGTCCTAGTGCATCGCCTGAACCCTTCTTCGATTTTTATTGCCCAGTGAGTCTCTATGTACGTCATCACCCGAAGGTCACCGTCAAACACCTCAATTTCGTTCGGTCTTCGTCGCAGCAGTTCCAGGAAGCGCCTGAGCACATGACTGCCACCATCGAGTTTTCCTTATCGGCTGAACCTCCATGACCTCTTCTTCATCACCGGAGACCGCCGGAACGCACGCCCCAACCACGTCCGAGTCGGCCGTCGCCGTCCAACGGAGCGTCAGATAAACTGCTGCTGATACGTGGTGTTCAGAGTAGTGTTCAGCAGATCAGTTCTAGGCCTAGGCCGTTAGCTTTCAATCTGAAGGTCCATGTCAGCCCAATCATCTAACATGAATCGCACATGTCATTTTCTGTTCATGCTGATCGATCGATTAGATTGTGCTAGCTGGCTCACGGTAAATAAACTTCAAAATTCTAAATCTTTAGATTTAGAGTTCCGTTTTAGATGTTAGTTTTTGCGTTGATTTTGTAATACAATTTTCTACAACTTTCGTGTAGAAAGTTTTTCCATCCGAGAAAGTTTTTCTCGCAACTTTTCGTACAACATTAAAATTTAACCGCGATATGTTTAATCTTGTAAAAAATTATAGAAAAATAATTGCACATACAAAGTTGGCAAATAATATACCGCTGGTCTCATAAAAATGTTTAGAACACAAATGTAATTTTTAAATCTGACTTTCGAGTAATGTTCAAATATTTAAATTTGAATATGTGAATTTGAGTATTTTGACGTAACTCAACTTCTATAAACCCAAATCAAGTGATTCTTTTTGCAAATGGATCATATTGATGCTCTCTGTTCCACTTATACAAATACCAAACTTAGTTCAACCCTTTTTCGACTATTCAAATTCAAACATGAGAATTTGAGTATTTTCATTATAGATGCATTTTCTTAATTATTTTAAACAAGGTTCATTTCTGCAAAAACGAATCCTTTAGTCAAGCCCATCTATCAAATCTCTTATACACCATCATCTTATGTTCAAATGATATTATCCTAGTCATGTTATTCAAATAACAATTGAGTTAATTGAGTAATTCAATATATCACAAATCCATACCCAAGCCTATGTGTAACTCATACTATCTTAGTAAGTGTTGTCACACTCTACCAAATAGTATTTTGAGTTACGCTATTTGAGACTCATGTGATTTTATCACATGGATCATTCCAATTACCCACTTATGTAGGAAACAACTTTTGACCTTAGTTCCTTGTCAACATTTTCCTTCTAAGCATTTGGTTTAGATACTATTTATTTCTTTCTAAGTAATTGACTTGACCATTCCATCTCCCAAAGCCATATCTTGCAAGCCATGCCTCATGTCATATCTTCTTTGTCCGATGACTAAAATACAATGAATAACAACTTGTTGATTGCCTTATTTGATTTTGTTGTTGTTGAATGGTGTGTTTATGTTGTGCTATATTTTATCTTATAGTTCGTATGAAGAGCGACGTGTTTTGTTGAGAGAAGTGAACGATCTTCAATTACCAAAAAGGCAAGTGACATTCAATCCAACCTATTTTATATTATGCATTAGTGTTTTCAAAACTAGTATGCATGTTAGGATTTTGATTTCAAAAGTAAAGTATCATGCTATGCTTAGCAAAATCCTAGTAGTGTGTAGCTACTCCTGAACCTATTGCTAGGATGCTTCACTTTTGCTTGCAACATCAAATGCCAAGTGCTGTTTTGTTATTGGATGAGAATGTTTGGAAATTTAAAAGTAACAACCCTAATGAAACACCCGGGTGGATTGGTTGATTGGTGGGCGGCTGCTCGGGTCCACGCTCCTAGTCGTAGCTAGTGGGCTAAAGTGGTGAATCCCTGAGAGTTCGCATTTGTAGAGTGGTCGCTTTTGACTGCACACCTGGTTTTCACCAGGGGATCGTGTGGGGGTTTATTACCTGGGATGGGTTTTAAGCTTGTGAGTTCCACTTGTGGTTGGCCACCCAGGATTAGAGAGATTACCATGTCATCCATGTTTAGATAGCTTCCAGTGCAGCCTTATGGTATTATGGGCTCTGCCAGGATTAATTAAGTTGTGAGGATTCAACTTGTGGCTAGACAGTGGGTGGAGGCGACGGCCAAAGGAACGGGTCTAGTTTGTATGGTTGAATTCTTCTTCGAAAGATCTTGTCTCATTCTTCTCTTGGGAAGGGTGGGTCGTAAGGTGAAAGTGCACAACCTCTCGAGAGTTAAACCTAAGATCTTAGCCGTGTCCCCGGTTATGGACAATTTGAGCTCCTGGACAAGGAATGTACGGAAGAATCTCATCACCTTTTCCGAATGTATTTAAAATTTGAATCAACCTTTGAAAACTCATGGGAGATGTAACCATGTGATTATTCTAAAACCCATGGAGGATTTATCCATGGTGTGATTTCATAATGTCATTCAAAGATTTTCAAAATGTTTTGTTTTAAATAAAATATAGGATAAAATTGGCTTTATGCAAATTTGCCTAAACTCCACTAGCCAAATATCATGTAGATAGTCATGCCCAAAACTGCCACCATATAAGTGTCATTTGCCAGTACATCATTGTACTGACCTCCATTCGTGGGGCTGCATATTCAAACGTGCAGGATTTTCTGAGGAGAAGTGCGTATTAGGATCTCGAGTCTACATTCCAACATGTCTGCCTGTGGCGCATGAAGATGATGGAGACTCATTGCAATTTATATTTCCGCTGTGTTTGCTCGAACTCTATTATGTGAGCTAGTCCATGTGACTATGCAATTTGTAAGGTTTTACTTTACCCTCTGGATCAAAGATGTAGTAATTTGATACTATTGCAATGATTACTATATTTTGTAATGTGTGTGCTATCAGTGATCCCGGGAATAGCACTATACACAGGCATCTTACCTTTATTAAAAGGTAGGGTGCTACAGAATGGTATCAGAGCATAGTGTTGCTTGTAGTATCGAGACCCTAGGTTTGGATTAGAAATAGGAAGACCCTAGGATGGAAATTTTGTCTAATCCTATTTCAATTAAAAATATGTTTGCTTTGTGAACATCTAGTACTCTCATCTATTCAATCTTCAAGAGTGTTTTCCTCTTTTCTTTAGATGGCCTACCCCCTGAAAGCCATTAAGGAAAGACAAATGATGACCATGTCCCTGAATCATGAAGACTAATGATTCATGTGATTTTTTTCGACTCCACAAGAAGTGTTTCATGGAAGACCAATGAAGAACTTGAAGAAATACTTCGATGCAGACTACCCAATACACGAAGATACAGCGACGAAAGAGTAGAATAGAAACTTGATGCATCCAATATAGAAATAGACTAGACCACCATTAGTTATCTTTCAGCGAACCAACGATAAAGTAATAAAGTATTGATCTTACCAAATTGTGGTATGACCATACTAGTTGGATTGTGTTTGAACTATGTTGCTTGATGCTTGTTAGATGATTTTTGTTTGCTTAAATTGCTTTGATCTGCGGTGTTTGGGTAGGAATCATCTTAGAATCTTTCTATCTATTCTCATCTATACCCAACCCAGAGAATGTTTTCTCGGCAACTCGCCATGAAGACAACATTAGTGAAACCAACCCTGATGTCTCCTATCAAGATGAAGAAGCTAAGAATGCGAGATACGCAAAACCCTAGATAAGGATCGATAGAAATGTTTTTCAAAATAGTTCAATAATAGGGATTGAAACATTGATTCAATTCTCCATGAAAGTTTTTGTCAAACTTGTGAGGTTGACCAAGAGTTTGAATACGAGATATACCAAACTGAAAACAAGGAAATGATTGGGTGCGACATGGATTGGCCCCCATGACGACTATTCATATTGTTCGCTCTTGTTATGAGGAATGGTAAATCTAGAGAGACGTACCTACAAGAGAGACATCGCTGTTAAGCCTGAACCATAGGGTGAATAGGTATTCTGCCCTTATAGTAGGCAAGTGCTGCCAAACATAGGACTACATTTAGTTTGAAGATCTAGCCACTATATGAAGAGTTGTCGAAGATACCAATAAACAAAGATGAGGAAAGTCGTGAAGTCCTCTCATCTTGGTTTTCCGATTGACCCGAAGAGTGACCCATTGGTGTTAAAAGTAGTTCAACAACCAACCATTTGGATTAGAAACCTTACTACGAAGAAAACCTATTTGACTCACATTGGAGAGATATGTTGTTCACTATATGTGAATAAACATTCGCCTATTGGATATTAGCTCAGAAGCCATAGACGTTTTCAAAAGATGACCTGTTGCCAAGTCATATCCAAAAATAGCTTAGCCTAAACCCAAGACCCAGGGACTATCTACAAAAGTTTCTTTTAAGGGTGGTAGCCCACCCCAACATATCCAAAACCCATCTTTCTTTCTAGCCTTTCTCGAATCTCGAGGACGAGATTCCTTTTAAGGGTGGTAGTCTGTCACATCCCGAAATTTTCTAAATTTTGGAATGTAAAATAAAAATGAATTTAATGCTTGATTGTTTGAACTTGGTTGAAATTTCACAAGAATTTAAAACTTTTGTGTTTATTAAAATGGTATTTAAAAAAAATAGAGTTTTCATAAACCTTGGTTTTCAAAATATTTTCCAACGATACCCTATTTTGTTCGAAGGTTTTTAAAATTAAAAAATTATTATTTTGAGAAATATTAAACCCTTAAAAGGCACTATAGCCACGTAGACATGTATGTCATTTTTTTGGGTTTTATAAAGTTTATACTTTTGTCCCAAATTTAGTCTCATATTAAAGTATTTTTCATAACGAATCCAACGATAACTTATTTACCTTTTTCGGATTATTTTTAATCCTCCAAAAATGTATTTTAATTTCTGGATTTTGTTTTTTTAAAAACACCTGGCCGAACGGCCCAGCTTGCTCTCGCCCCCGACCAGCCCAGGCCGCCCCAGCCTATTTTTTTTCCCCAGCCCAACTGGCCGGCCTATTAGCGGAACTCGCGAGCGAGGCAGCCGCTCGGTCTCCTTCCTCCTCACGTACAGACACACACGTACAGCCATGGTTATGAACCACGTTCTCCCTTCCTCTCATCAATTGTAGTGAACGTTTTCACTCACCTTAAACATGAAAATTACTCAGTATTGAATAGGGAATTCATTCAGAAAATTAAAATCTCATTTAGTTTCCTTAATCTCCCGAACCCAACCGGCGCCCCGAATGCCATTCGTTGGCATACCCCTACCGATCTCCCACCTCAGTCCATCACCGGAAGATCTGAGCGCGTCACTTCGAGCCTCTCCTCCCCCTCCCTCATTTTCGTTCTCAAAGTTTCTTCAGATAAGCTTTGTACAACACTTTCCAACCATGCCAACACCACCCCCAAGATCGAGTTCATCGCTAGATGCCGACTTCCTCCGTGATCACCTCGCTAATTCCTTCGGTCAGATTTCTATACTCATCAAGGGCTACCCCAGTACATGGTGGTGCAGGAGGTTGTCTCTGTTGGCTGCGTCGCTACTGCTCCCATTGCTCGGTTTCAGCCCTAGATTTTCGATGATTTCAACATCACCGTAAGTTCTCTCCCTTAGTTTTTGGCACCTCTGTGATCTCCACGTCCTAGTGCATCGCCTGAACCCTTCTTCGATTTTTATTGCCCAGTGAGTCTCTATGTACGTCATCACCCGAAGGTCACCGTCAAACACCTCAATTTCGTTCGGTCTTCGTCGCAGCAGTTCCAGGAAGCGCCTGAGCACATGACTGCCACCATCGAGTTTTCCTTATCGGCTGAACCTCCATGACCTCTTCTTCATCACCGGAGACCGCCGGAACGCACGCCCCAACCACGTCCGAGTCGGCCGTCGCCGTCCAACGGAGCGTCAGATAAACTGCTGCTGGTACGTGGTGTTCAGAGTAGTGTTCAGCAGATCAGTTCTAGGCCTAGGCCGTTAGCTTTCAATCTGAAGGTCCATGTCAGCCCAATCATCTAACATGAATCGCACATGTCATTTTCTGTTCATGCTGATCGATCGATTAGATTGTGCTAGCTGGCTCACGGTAAATAAACTTCAAAATTCTAAATCTTTAGATTTAGAGTTCCGTTTTAGATGTTAGTTTTTGCGTTGATTTTGTAATACAATTTTCTACAACTTTCGTGTAGAAAGTTTTTCCATCCGAGAAAGTTTTTCTCGCAACTTTTCGTACAACATTAAAATTTAACCGCGATATGTTTAATCTTGTAAAAAATTATAGAAAAATAATTGCACATACAAAGTTGGCAAATAATATACCGCTGGTCTCATAAAAATGTTTAGAACACAAATGTAATTTTTAAATCTGACTTTCGAGTAATGTTCAAATATTTAAATTTGAATATGTGAATTTGAGTATTTTGACGTAACTCAACTTCTATAAACCCAAATCAAGTGATTCTTTTTGCAAATGGATCATATTGATGCTCTCTGTTCCACTTATACAAATACCAAACTTAGTTCAACCCTTTTTCGACTATTCAAATTCAAACATGAGAATTTGAGTATTTTCATTATAGATGCATTTTCTTAATTATTTTAAACAAGGTTCATTTCTGCAAAAACGAATCCTTTAGTCAAGCCCATCTATCAAATCTCTTATACACCATCATCTTATGTTCAAATGATATTATCCTAGTCATGTTATTCAAATAACAATTGAGTTAATTGAGTAATTCAATATATCACAAATCCATACCCAAGCCTATGTGTAACTCATACTATCTTAGTAAGTGTTGTCACACTCTACCAAATAGTATTTTGAGTTACGCTATTTGAGACTCATGTGATTTTATCACATGGATCATTCCAATTACCCACTTATGTAGGAAACAACTTTTGACCTTAGTTCCTTGTCAACATTTTCCTTCTAAGCATTTGGTTTAGATACTATTTATTTCTTTCTAAGTAATTGACTTGACCATTCCATCTCCCAAAGCCATATCTTGCAAGCCATGCCTCATGTCATATCTTCTTTGTCCGATGACTAAAATACAATGAATAACAACTTGTTGATTGCCTTATTTGATTTTGTTGTTGTTGAATGGTGTGTTTATGTTGTGCTATATTTTATCTTATAGTTCGTATGAAGAGCGACGTGTTTTGTTGAGAGAAGTGAACGATCTTCAATTACCAAAAAGGCAAGTGACATTCAATCCAACCTATTTTATATTATGCATTAGTGTTTTCAAAACTAGTATGCATGTTAGGATTTTGATTTCAAAAGTAAAGTATCATGCTATGCTTAGCAAAATCCTAGTAGTGTGTAGCTACTCCTGAACCTATTGCTAGGATGCTTCACTTTTGCTTGCAACATCAAATGCCAAGTGCTGTTTTGTTATTGGATGAGAATGTTTGGAAATTTAAAAGTAACAACCCTAATGAAACACCTGGGTGGATTGGTTGATTGGTGGGCGGCTGCTCAGGTCCACGCTCCTAGTCGTAGCTAGTGGGCTAAAGTGGTGAATCCCTGAGAGTTCGCATTTGTAGAGTGGTCGCTTTTGATCGCACACTTGGTTTTCACCGGGGGATCGTGTGGGGGTTTATTACCTGGGATGGGTTTTAAGCTTGTGAGTTCCACTTGTGGTTGGCCACCCGAGATTAGAGAGATTACCATGTCATCCATGTTTAGATAGCTTCCAGTGCAGCCTTATGGTATTATGGGCTCTGCCAGGATTAATTAAGTTGTGAGGATTCAACTTGTGGCTAGACAGTGGGTGGAGGCGACGGCCAAAGGAACGGGTCTAGTTTGTATGGTTGAATTCTTCTTCTGAAAGATCTTGTCTCATTCTTCTCTTGGGAAGGGTGGGTCGTAAGGTGAAAGTGCACAACCTCTCGAGAGTTAAACCTAAGATCTTAGCCGTGTCCCCGGTTATGGACAATTTGAGCTCCTGGACAAGGAATGTACGGAAGAATCTCATCACCTTTTCTGAATGTATTTAAAATTTGAATCAACCTTTGAAAACTCATGGGAGATGTAACCATGTGATTATTCTAAAACCCATGGAGGATTTATCCATGGTGTGATTTCATAATGTCATTCAAAGATTTTCAAAATGTTTTGTTTTAAATAAAATATAGGATAAAATTGGCTTTATGCAAATTTGCCTAAACTCCACTAGCCAAATATCATGTAGATAGTCATGCCCAAAACTGCCACCATATAAGTGTCATTTGCCGGTACATCATTGTATCGACCTCCATTCGTGGGGCTGCATATTCAAACGTGCGGGATTTTCCGAGGAGAAGTGCGTATTAGGATCTCGAGTCTACATTCCAACATGTCTGCTCGTGGCGCATGAAGATGATGGAGACTCATTGCAATTTATATTTCCGCTGTGTTTGCTCGAACTCTATTATGTGAGCTAGTCCATGTGACTATGCAATTTGTAAGGTTTTACTTTACCCTCTGGATCAAAGATGTAGTAATTTGATACTATTGCAATGATTACTATATTTTGTAATGTGTGTGCTATCAGTGATCCCGGGAATAGCACTATACACAGGCATCTTACCTTTATTAAAAGGTAGGGTGCTACACCATCCAACTGCATCTATGCCTAAAAAGTCCACCTTCAGGTTATCATCCGAACCCCCTCCAGTATTAAGTTGCAAAGCAACAGACAATTGCATTAAGTATGGTGCGTAATGTAATCAACAACTACATCCTTAGACATAGCATCAATGTTTTATCCCTAGTGGCAACGAGCACAACACAACCTTAGAACTTTCTGTCACTCGTCCCGGTGTCAATGCAGGCATGAACCCACTATCGAGCATAAATACTCCCTCTTGGAGTTACAAGCATCTACTTGGCCAGAGCATCTACTAGTAACGGAGAGCATGCAAGATCATAAACAACACATAAGCATAACTTTGATAATCAACATAACAAGTATTCTCTATTCATCGGATCCCAACAAACGCAACATATAGAATTACATATAGATGATCTTGATCATGTTAGGCAGCTCACAAGATCCGACAATGAAGCACAATGGGGAGAAGACAACCATCTAGCTACTGCTATGGACCCATAGTCCAGGGGTAGACTACTCACACATCACACCGGAGGCGACCATGGCGGCGTAGAGTCCTCCGGGAGATGATTCCCCTCTCCGGCAGGGTGCCGGAGGCGATCTCTCGGATCCCCGAGATGGGATCGGCGGCGGCGGCGTCTCCGGAAGGTTTTCCGTATCGTGGCTCTCGGTGCGGGGGTTTCGTCACGGAGGCTATTTGTAGGCGGAAGGGCAGGTCAAGAGACGGCACGGGGCCCCACACCACAGGGCCGCGCGGCCAAGGGGGGCCGCGCCGCCCTAGGGTGTGGCCCCCTCGTCGCCCCTCTTCGTCTCTCCATCGGACTTCCGGAAGCTTCGTGGAAAAATAGGCCCCTGGGCTTTGATTTCGTCCAATTCCGAGAATATTTCCTTACTAGGATTTCGAAACCAAAAACAGCGAGAAACGACAAGCGGCACTTCGGCATCTTGTTAATAGGTTAGTTCCAGAAAATGCACGAATATGACATAAAGTGTGCATAAAACATGTAGATAACATCAATAATGTGGCATGGAACATAAGAAATTATCGATACGTCGGAGACGTATCAATCACTACCAAATTAGTATCCCATGTGTTCATCTTCATCAGACCTAGAGGATCAAATCGGGTTAACCAAATGTACAACCTAGTTCCAATCCTCAGAGACATCAACCTTACATATCCATGCTTAGCATCACACCATTGTGATGAACCCTGATAGCAACCATGATAATATTGTGCATCCTATTTCATACACACTAAACCCTATTAGTGTTGGATACCTATTAATCATCCTATCTAGGAGCCAATTATTCCTTATTGAATAGATCCAATAGCAAACCCTAGACAACCTCAAACCTAATTGTAATACTTCTTATTCCTTAAGAAGTATGTTCTTCAAAAGTTATTCTTTTGAAGAAAATAAAGAGTAGTCATCCACCTTGCCTAATAGGACCTATAAACACTAGCTAGCTATAATCAGCAAGATGAATCAACCTTGATAACAACTAGGTATAAACAATTGCTTAGGATGCCTAGACTTAACTCAACCTTACAAGTTCTAGCTTTTGATGAATCCAACTATGTTGTGATCCATCTAATCCTTACTCCGAAACCAATTGGAACCATAGAAAACCATAGAACCCCACAAACCTAATTATCATACTTGTTCTTTATTTAAGAACATGTTCTTCAAAAGTTATTCTTTTGAAATATATAATAAGTAAACATCAACCATACACTATAGGACTTAAAATTGACAACTGCTTTTACTTATTATACAACTACTATTCCTGGGTGTGTATGATTGTTACTATGCATTTTACCACTTGCTTATGATTCTAAAACAACACAACTCTGAATAAGAACCTTGTTTGTGAATCACTCTAAAAGTGCAACACACCCTGAACTAATCATTACCACTCACTAATCCTAAATCGTCGGGGTTAGGTCACGCTTAGAACGATTGCATCTCATACTTATGCACTATTGCATCCTTGCCAATCTTTTAAACATCGTCCTTACCGGACGATGATGCTATTTCAGAATTTGGAGTTATTGCGCACCGAGGACCTTGCCTGTATAATCTTGCAGTCAAGAAAGGCAAGTTCATCGCTTGCTCATGCCATTTGAGTATTTTTACCAAATTACTTGCAAAGTACTATGTTTATCACTATTGCATAAAAAGCAAAACCACAATTTTCATAACTATGAATATGACTATGTGGTGGGCAATGGAACCATGGATTGTGTTGATATGGTGGAGGTTCCATTGCAAGGGTTTATATCCATCTAGGATTAAACAACAAATGTCGTCCAGTGATTCTTGTGCCGTAATAACCGTGTTAACCATAAGATCTGGAGTGGGACGGAATAGTCAATTGTATTTCCACCTCTTGTACATCAACGGACGCGCTTTACCGGAGACACTTGTATTCCAAGGGTGCAAGCGGTGGCTGGGGAAGCCTAAAGTCCCCACGGCTTTGTCCGTAGACACTTGTAGCCCGAGGATAAAGTGGTGGCTGGGGAAGCCTAAAGTCCCCACGGTATTGCGGTCTATGAGGGGTTGCATCTACCGGCGAAGGAGTTTGGTTCGATCCCACACTGTCGTCGTGGTCGGGGTCCATCCTTAATTGGTATAAGAGGACCGGCGAGGACCCAGGGTCGGGGCATGCAACAAAGGGTGGGTGTGCGAGGTAGTGGAGGAATATAATTGGCTATGACCTTATACCGGGCCTCACACCAAAGGAAGTGTGAACGGGAACAATTGCCCGGTTGGCACCAAGGTTAAGATCTCTTATGGGTAAAGCAACACACCTCTGCAGAGTGTAACGAACTGTGACCGGTCACTCCCGTTCCGGGATATGGAAGCTGCGAACGCTGCCGGAAAGGAACTCCATGAAGTTCTAGTAAACCTGTGAAGGCCGACGGACATAGTTCTTCGAATAAAAGCAACCTTTTGAAGAAATGATTATGAAAACCTGCATTGGTATTAGACTTTCCGGTCTAATACCGTAGCTAGTGCATTAAACACCTCTTTCCTATAATGAACTTGTTGAGTACGCTCGTACTCATCCCACTCTTAAATCCCTGCTTAGATATGGAGGCATCGAAGGAGGATCTACAGTGCAACTCGAAGGCCGAGGAGTCAATAACTACTTCAAGGGACATGACCCTGTCAGAGGAGTCAAACACTACATCCACCAAGGAGAAAACCTAGATTAGCAATAGAAGGGAACTAGCTTCCTAAACTTAGCTCCTATTTACCTAGAATCTATTCATAGCCTCTGTAGCTAGTTAAATACTCTACAAATAGAGTTCGTGTTAGGATTAGACTACGAGTCATTCTTCTGGAGTTTATTTGCAGTTTTACCTCATTGTAAAGTAGGAGGCTGTGATGATCTTATGTAGCAGAGTCTGTGTGTAATTCTATAGACATGCCTTGTACCCGCATATGTTTCTGTTGTACCACTCTGAGCGATATAATACTAGTGGAACGGTGTTTCATTGGTGTTATATCAGACTTGCATACTACACCATGCAGTGGTATGCTGGGTCACCACAGTTGGTATCAGAGAAAATGCTTTGACCTTAGGATTAAAACCCTTTAAAGGAGACCTATAGGATTGGTAGTGTCTATAGGAAGTTGTCTTAGCTAAACCAAATACTTCTTATGACTTGAGATGGATACTCACTTGAGAATAATCCTGACACACTTGAGTCAACCCTTCTTACCTACTCTTCCTAAGTGAAGTTAGTTAGCTAAACCCAAACATGTAGCACTCCATTAAATCCTCAAAAACCATAGATGAGTAGACCATAGTTGGTATACAATACATGGTAGTCCAAAGATAGGATACAACCATAAGGAAGATATCCTATTGGAAGATGTGTACCAACACATGTTATGATTAAGTCAGAGTTATCCAGACCTGTAATAGGAGTGATATCAAGTGATAAGGATAACTAAGATATCCTATTAGAAGGTGTAAACCAATACAAGTAATGGGCAAGTAAATTGTCCAAACTTGTAAAACAACTGATAGTAAGGGATGAATATAAGTTAGATGGGGTAGTATAAACCATGATGAGTCAATCATGGGAGGTAAGGAAGAGAGATAGGAATAAATTATGTCTACATGATAGAGTTACTAATCATATAAGATTCACCTGAGAATCATTATGTGATGGACTAGAACATAATAAATATTTAGGAGGAGTAGAATAACAAGTTAAGTGTTCAACGATAGTACAAGATTTATATTCCAAAACCATGGGAAGTCTGCCAAGCACATCATGACCATAGTCTTATGAGAGTAGAAACACTTGGAAGTATAGGAGTTATATCCTAATAAAAATGTACTCAGAGTAGCTATGTTAGAACTAAATGTATCATAAGAAGTAGTTCTCAATAGCATGTATATATGGTATACTATTCTGTTAGTACTTCCAAAGAAAACTAGGTTAATTTCAACTATTCCAGGCCATTTTGTTTCAAGTTTACCTCATTGCAAATTGTGCAATTCAGGTAAATGTTAAGACAAATAGTAGTACGCCATATATATACGTCCTAAGTATCACGATATGAACCTATCTTATGTGGTGTTGTATACTACACATCAGAGCCTGATGTTTAGAGATGTCTTACTCAACTATGATATTCAGGCTTATGATGGTGTGTATTATATGCACAAAGCTGAATCTTCTTGGATTTTATTGGATTTTCATTGATTGACTAGATCCATACATGAAGTTTGACTTTGATATGCAAATGCATGTTGCAATATCAAGTTCCTACTTGATGTTATAGATCTAGAGGGTAATGGTATTCGTGTGAGGAAGTGACGAATTCTGAAGATTCTGAAGACAAGATGAAGGTTCATCAGTAAAAGGAAGCAAAGTTGTGGGAAGTAACCACAATACTCTAAAGGAAGTACCAATCCAAGATTCATGCTTTACCTCAACAGAGGAGTACTTTAGTACATAAGAAGCATGAAGGTGTGAAATATGGTGATTATGGAGAAGCAGAAGTAGAACCATAGTCATTATAGAAGAGGGAATGCATGGGAAATCACTAAGGATACTATATTCATAGTGTCAGCTAGTGGTTTTCTTGCAAAAAGAAATCCTCTAGAAAGGAAGATGACCTATGAAACCATAGCAAATATAAGAATACCACAGTTGGTATTAGAAGACCACAGTTGGCATAGGATCAATACTGCGAGATAAAGTAGAAGATGTCTCGTCCAGTTGATCAGAACCTATAATAGAATCCATTTTAAAATAACAAATAGCCACAATTGGTATCAAGTAGTCCATAATTGGATTATTCGTACCAAGAAGATATGAACAAATAAAATTTTGTCAGCCAAATAACAATGACCTATAATCAATTAGTCGAAGGATTCACGTTGGATGTCCACAATTGAGTGGATACACCACAAATATTCTTCGCAGGACCTTAGAAGAGTACAACCCATAAGCTAGACCTAGACCAATATTCTAACCATAATCCCAATGGTTGGAAGAAAAAGGAGTTCAAGACTATATGAAAACTCCAAGGGGTAGAGTAAAGATTGAGTTGGATGTACAATAACTCAATATTTTGAGCAAGATAGATGATGAAGGTCTGAACTGAGAGGAAGTTTGATCTTATTTTCATAAGATTATCGAACACCACTTTCAGAAGGATGTCAGACCAGAAGCCGAGGTTTATACCTCGAGGAAGTAAGAAGTGGACTATAACTTGAGAACGTGAGTAGTATTTACTCAGAAGTACGAAAGCTCAAGTAAGTCAAGCATAAAGAAGTTGGACGAAGAAAATACTGTAGACCAAATACAGCTCAAGAAGGCCAAAGACCGAAGGAGATTGACCATACCAAAACTAAAGTCCATTTGGAAGATTCCTTTCATGGAACCTAAAGGAACCAAAATTGTTAGAGGTATCAACTATAATCCATGATTGGATAGACTAAATGAGTCTAATCCATTCTTAGGGAAATAAATACTCAAGACCATTCCCATGGTGAGTACCTTACTAAGTACCATTATTGCAGTTTTGGTACTAAGGGAAAACAAAGACCTATTTTACCAACTAGGAGTATGTTACCAAATTAGTCTACAGTTAAGACTAACAGTACCAGAAAAAGTCCCAATCATTGAATCTTCAATGAGAAAGGAAACAAGCCCATAATATTGGAGGAAATCAACAAATTAAAGTAAGAAGCCATGGTTCAGAGACAGACACTAATGGATTCCAGGAAGAATCTGGACAAGGGATATATTCAATTATATCTAGTGAGATCACTACGGAGTTCGAGAAAAGTTGTATTCTATACAAGTCAGATCCACACTCCGAAACGTGAGAGAGAGTTCAAACTTCGAGGATGAAGTTTAGTTTAAGGGGTAGAGACTGTAATATCCCAGTATTTGGGGTTACAAAAATAGAGGAAACAGATGTGTGCATTGCATTCATGCATAGAAAATCCGGGGTATTTTCGCGCTTTAAAGTAAAACAGATCACGATGAATCGAAGTTTCACTTGACCTTGGTGGAATTGAAGTAGCTCATCAAGTCAAGCGCTATAAACCTCAATGTGACTTTGTTAAAACCTTGTTTTGGGTAGAGATGATTTGATCTAAAGGGTTAGATCAAATGGAACTAATAATCAACACAACAACACTTTACTCAATGAACAATTGCTTGATCTTGCAAAAGATCATAATATGGTAATCCTTGCCATAACATATAAACATCTATTCAATTGCAAATCAAGTAACAATAAAATGGAGAAACTATTCTAGACTTATCTTTTCCATGTCTTAAAATAATCCTTGATCCTACCATGAACCTCATGGTATTCATTCTATTTCAATCTTAGAAACAAGACAAGGAGATAAACCCTAGGAATATATATTCTTCTCTATTACATATTATTATACATCAAACCTAGAGAGGTGAGAGTTCTATGTATTTAGTAGAGAAGCAATGACAAACTTTGAGCTAAACCTTGGATATGCATCCATGTATTCAAATCATCATCCTTAAGAGAAACCCCAGGGTATTATTCAAGACAATCCCTAGAGAGAGATAATCATTTATGTTAAACATAGATATTGATGATCACATCAACCTCTATGGAGCCTAACCTTAGGTTAGTATTAAAGTCCTTCCCAAATGAGAGAGACCATTCATACTAATACTAGCTCTACCTATTTATGAACAAAGGACACCCATTGAACTAAAGTATTAGGTTGTAAACCATTTCCATTTGGAGTGGTGAGATAAACTAAGATTACATGGAATAAGATTACATCCATGAACTGATAAAGTAAGGAGGAAACCAATCCAATTAAGTTAGACATATGGAATCTTAGCCTAGATACCTAAGGAAATATTGTGTGTACACCATAAACCCTAGAATAAACCATTCCTATATAGGGGAGCTCAAGCTATGGTGTTACACTCAAGATAGTTGAGGCAACACTTGGTTTTAAGGGAGAGACCTATCCATATATCCAAATGGTTAAACCATCATTCCTTGAGAGAACTCTAAGTGGATATCTCAGGCATTCTCCTGGGATATAAATTATTGAGGCAACCATAGTAGTCCCATCCAAGAAAGTAAAATAGAAGTGTTATATCCTAGTTGATCAAGACAATGTTTGATCATAGAAATGAGAACCCATTCCTTGAGAGATAACTTAGGAAGACAAACCTTGATCATTATAAATTGAGTAATGATCATAAACCCTTAGAATCTGAGGTAGAAAATATTAAGAACAAGTTGATCATGCTTAAACCATGATCATGCTCTTGAGGTATGTGAGGATAAGTTAAATCCTAATAGGATTAGTAGATGTTATTCACCACATGAAATCATAGGGAGGTAACTACTAAGCAACCATAGTCTTATATCCAACCTTAACTTGTGAATCACTTGGTGATCATAAGTAGAATCCTACCACATCTATATTTCATAAATTAAAGAACCTAAGCAAACCTTAGAATTATATCTCAAACATAGTTGTGAATCACTTGGGTGATTACAATTATAAAACCAAACCATAATTGAGATTCAAACCAAGTACCATTAGGTGAATATAATTAGAACCCTAGAATTGCCCATTAGCTAAATTCTATGCTTCACTAATTAAACCTCAGAAACATCTAGTGCTTAAACTCACAATTAAATCCATGTGTGGTGATCAACCACTTATCTCTATAAATAAAACCCAAACCAATGCAATATGATGTCATATCATCTCTACAATCTAGAATTGCCAATTAGTTAAATCTTATGCTTCAATAATTGAACATAAGAAACACCTAGTGCTAAAACCCATAATTAAAACCTTATATGTAATGATCAACCATTTATGTTTGAAACCAAAATCAACCATGATGGAACCAATAACTACTTTGATACTTTCAAATATAAGGATAGTATTACCCTTAATAAGGGGGGTTATAATAAAAATTATAAAACCCTATCAAATAGGTGCTCACCTAAAATCATATGAAAGTGAACCACTTCTCAAATATAAAGTCAAGTCCTATTAAGAACTTCTAAAACATTTGGAATAATAATAATCAACTCTAATTATGCAACAAGGAGTTATATTACAAATGAGAAAGGAAATTATAATGAATACCTAAATCCTTGTCTAATTAAAAATTGCAACAAAGCTCACATATATTTAATGTTTATTCAAAAACAATGTAGTAATACAATCATCCTTTTATTAGTCCTCATGAAAGCCAAATTGTTAAACACCTGCAAAACAGACAAGAATTCAAATTCGAATTAAAACCATAATTGAAAATAGAAAATTTAAAACAGAAAATAAATAAAAAAGAAAAAAGAGGGAAAGGAGCCTTACCTGGCCAACGCAGCCCAGAAGCAGCCTGCACAGCAGCCCAGCACCCCGGACCAAGCCCCAGCCCAAACCAGCCCACGTACCCCTTTGCGTGGATAAAGACGAGGAGACGTCGTCATCTTCGTCTCCTCCACTGGAGACGCAGGAGCTCGCCACCGCGATGGCTAGAGCCACGTCCCGCAGTCGCCGCCGCCGTTGCTGACCGCCAGCACACTTCGGAGACCCTATAAAGCGCCGCGGTAGCCTCAATTTCTTCTCGTTTCGTCTCAATCGACCAAAACTCCGAAACCCTAGCTCGCCGGAGACCATCTCGCCCCATCGTTTTAGACCACCTCAGAGCCCGCCGTTGAGCTCAGGAGGAGCGCCTCATCGTCCTCATCCCTCTGGTGGAGTTTCGCGTCAAGGGGAGCTCGGGAGATGACGCAATCGGCCGTCCGCTTCCGCAGGTTTGCGAGGGGAACGGCGACCCCCGGTCGTCTCCGTCTTCAATCGACCCCGATGACCGCACGGGAAGCATCAAGGTGATCTTGCGCTTCTCTGGAGCCTCAAATCGCATCCTAGATCGCGGCGTAGCTCACCCACGCCGTTGCTCATCGGAAACCGCCGCGGTTCATGGACGCCGGCAAGGCTCCGGTGGCCATTTCCGAGCGGCGCCGCCACGTAGAGGTTCAGCACGCTCACGCGCGACGTATGCGCTAGCTCGCGCTGCCCCGCATTCGCCTGAGCGTCGAGTCCATCCTCGACTGGGCGCCAGTGGTGGCCATGGTTGCCACATCACTGCCACCGTGGCAGCCAACGTGGCCACTGGCCCACCAGTCAGTCCCTGGGTGTAGACTAGTCCGGGTACATCTAGTGATTTTCTTGTTTTAGTTCAAATTCAATAATATCTGAAACTTTGCCAAATTACAGAAAATTCATTTTAACTCTGAATAATATAAATGAGATATCAAAATTCTTATAAAAATAAACCCTATCCAATAAAAATATAATATGAAATTTTTATTTTTAATAAAAAATTAATTGTTTAATAATTGTTATTTAAGCATTTCCTTTTATTCTTTATTGAATTAAAATTCAATAATTAGGAAAAAGTCTCCAAATTAAATAAAACCAGTAAATAAATAAAGAAAACATTAAAACTAATTTTCTTCATTTATTTTATTAAATCCTTATTTGAAGGATTTAAACCATAATATAATAATTATCTTGATTATTAATTCTTTAAAATTAATACAATACCAAATCCAATATTATCATTTTTCAAAGTTATTAATAACTTCAACTTTAAAATGAAGTTATTAATCATAGAACTATATGGTAATCAGGAAACCCTAATTCCTTATGAAATGATATTACAACCTTATCATTTCATGTGATTCCTACAACCCTAATCCAAATAGAGTTCTAGCTCCATTAATACATGTGAACCCTAAATTTCTTCTAACCTAAAACTCAGGTTAGAACATGTGATCATGATAGTTTATTCTCAATAATAGATCCATAGTAACAATTAAATGCTTGTCATGTCCACATAAAATATAGAAACCCTATCACTACTAAATTAGTATCCCATGTGTTCATCTTCATCAGACCTAGAGGATCAAATCGGGTTAACCAAATGTACAACCTAGTTCCAATCCTCAGAGACATCAACCTTACATATCCATGCTTAGCATCACACCATTGTGATGAACCCTGATAGCAACCATGACAATATTGTGCATCCTATTTCATACACACTAAACCCTATTAGTGTTGGATACCTATTAATCATCCTATCCAGGAGCCAATTATTCCTTATTGAATAGATCCAATAGCAAACCCTAGACAACCTCAAACCTAATTGTAATACTTCTTATTCCTTAATAAGTATGTTCTTCAAAAGTTATTCTTTTGAAGAAAATAAAGAGTAGTCATCCACCTTGCCTAATAGGACCTATAAACACTAGCTAGCTATAATCAACAAGATGAATCAACCTTGATAACAACTAGGTATAAACAATTGCTTAGGATGCCTAGACTTAACTCAACCTTACAAGTTCTAGCTTTTGATGAATCCAACTATGTTGTGATCCATCTAATCCTTACTCCAGAAACCAATTGGAACCATAGAAAACCATAGAACCCCACAAACCTAATTATCATACTTGTTCTTTATTTAAGAACATGTTCTTCAAAAGTTATTCTTTTGAAATATATAATAAGTAAACATCAACCATACACTATAGGACTTAAAATTTACAACTGCTCTTTACTTATTATACAACTACTATTCCTGGGTGTGTATGATTGTTACTATGCATTTTACCACTTGCTTATGATTCTAAAACAACACAACTCTGAATAAGAACCTTGTTTGTGAATCACTCTAAAAGTGCAACACACCCTAAACTAATCATTACCACTCACTAATCCTAAATCATCGGGGTTAGGTCACGCTTAGAACGATTGCATCTCATACTTATGCACTATTGCATCCTTGCCAATCTTTTAAACATCGTCCTTACCGGACGATGATGCTAGTTCAGAATTTGGAGTTATTGCGCACCGAGGACCTTGCCTGCATAATCTTGCAGTCAAGAAAGGCAAGTTCATCGCTTGCTCATGCCATTTGAGTATTTTTACCAAATTACTTGCAAAGTACTATGTTTATCACTATTGCATAAAAAGCAAAACCACTATTTTCATAACTATGAATATGACTATGTGGTGGGCAATGGAACCATGGATTGTGTTGATATGGTGGAGGTTCCATTGCAAGGGTTTATATCCATCTAGGATTAAACAACAAATGTCGTCCAGTGATTCTTGTGCCGTAATAACCGTGTTAACCATAAGATCTGGAGTGGGACGGAATAGTCAATTGTATTTCCACCTCTTGTACATCAACGGACGCGCTTTACCGGAGACACTTGTATTCCAAGGGTGCAAGCGGTGGCTGGGGAAGCCTAAAGTCCCCACGGCTTTGTCCGTAGACACTTGTAGCCCGAGGATCAAGCGGTGGCTGGGGAAGCCTAAAGTCCCCACGGTATTTCGGTCTATGAGGGGTTGCATCTACCGGCGAAGGAGTTTGGTTCGATCCCAGACTGTCGTCGTGGTCGGGGTCCATCCTTAATTGGTATAAGAGGACCGGCGAGGACCTAGGGTTGGGGCATGCAACAAAGGGTGGGTGTGCGAGGTAGCGGAGGAATATAATTGGCTATGACCTTATACCGGGCCTCACACCAAAGGAAGTGTGAACGGGAACAATTGCCCGGTTGGCACCAAGGTTAAGATCTCTTATGGGTAAAGCAACACACCTCTGCAGAGTGTAACGAACTGTGACCAGTCACTCCCTGTTCCGGGATATGGAACTGCGAACGCTGCCGGAAAGGAACTCCATGAAGTTCTAGTAAACCGGTGAAGGCTGACGGACATAGTTCTTCTGAATAAAAGCAACCTTTTGAAGAAATGATTATGAAAACCTGCATTGGTATTAGACTTTCTGGTCTAATACCGTAGCTAGTGCATTAAACACATCTTTCCTATAATGAACTTGTTGAGTACGCTCGTACTCATCCCACTCTTAAATCCCCTGCTTAGATATGGAGGCATCGAAGGAGGATCTACAGTGCAACTCGAAGGCCGAGGAGTCAATAACTACTTCAAGGGACATGACCCTGTCAGAGGAGTCAAACACTACATCCAACAAGGAGAAAACCTAGATTAGCAATAGAAGGGAACTAGCTTCCTAAACTTAGCTCCTATTTAGCTAGAATATATTCATAGCCTCTATAGCTAGTTAAATACTCTACAAATAGAGTTCGTGTTAGGATTAGACTACGAGTCGTTCTTATGGAGTTTATTTGCAGTTTTACCTCATTGTAAAGTAGGAGGTTGTGATGATCTTATGTAACAGAGTCTGTGTGTAATTCTATAGACATGACTTGGACCCGCATATGTTTCTGTTGTACCACTCTGAGCGATATAATACTAGTGGAACGGTGTTTCATTAGTGTTATATCAGACTTGCATACTACACCATGCAGTGGTATGCTGGGTCACCACATTACTCCTGACGGACTTTCACCAATGGACTAGTGGCATATCCGCTTATCCAATAATTTTGCAAAAAGAGCTGGCAACGGGGTGCCAGCCCCAATTAATTAACTTTCATTGATAATTCTCTTCACATGCTTTGCCCTGATTTATCAGTAAGCAACTTAATTTGCAAATAGACACTCCTCCATGGTATGAGAATGTTGGAAGGCACCCGAGGATTCGGTTAGCCATGGCTTGTGTAAGAAAAGGTTGGGGGGAGTGTCATCCATAATGAAACTAAAATACATGTGTAAACAAAAGAGAAGAGGGATGATCTACCTTGCTGGTAGAGATAACGTCCTTCATGGGAGACGCTCTTGAAAGTCTGGTTGATAAGGTAGTTAGAGTTCCCACTACCATTCGTTGACAACAACAAACACCTCTCAAAACAATTTTACTTCTGTCTTTAGAAAAATGAAAAGCTCTAGCACATGTTAATCCCTGCTTCCCTCTACGAAGGGTCAATCTTTTACTTTTATGCTGAGTCACCATCCTTCCTTTGAGCACCTTCTTGAGAGCATAACCGTCATTCTTAGTATAATATGCTTGTCCCAAAATATGATCCGCTGTGGTATAACTTTGATGCTTTTGTCTTTGATAATCTTTACTTCTAGTCTTTCCATGAAATTCAGAGGTGCCTGGGCATTTATGTTTTTCTGTACAAATACAGGCAAGCGAGATACCACTTTATCATATCTCTTTATGAACATTGCAATCCTGCTGATAGATACGATTCATGATGCTTATTATTAGTTTGTTGGTATCTTTTTCATGATTGACATAACTATTAGATGACTTTATTTGCATGTATCTTATTATGAATTGCCTAAGTACTCGTCCATATCATGAGAATATTTACAGCATATGAGCAAATGTGTTCGTGAAAGTTCTTTTATCAGACTCAGTTGTTAACTGAATTGCTTGAGGACAAGCAATAAGCTAAGCTTGGGGGGAGTTGATACGTCCAAAACGTATCTACTTTCCCGAACACTTTTGCTATTGTTTTGCCTCTAATTTGTGTATTTTGGATACAACTAACACGGACTAACGCTGTTTTCAGCAGAATTGCCCCGGTGTCTTATTTTTGTGCAGAAACTCAACTTTCAGGAAAATCCCCGGAAATAATTGTGAAGGGCCTATTTTCCCAGAAGACTCACGGAGCCAGAAGGGCAGGCCAGGGGGAGGCCCATGGCCCCCACACCATAGGCCGGCGCGGCCAAGGAGGGGGGCGCGCCGCCTTATGGTGGGGCCGCCTCGGCCAGCCCCCGACGCTCCCCTCTAGACTACTTAAGGCTTTCGACCTAAAAACGCACGGGGGTTCGACCATATTTCCAGAAGACATCCAGAACTCCGCCGCCATCGTGAAACTCCGTCTCGGGACCAGAAACTCCGTTCTGGCACCCTGCCGGGACGGGGAATTGTAGGAAATCATCGCCATCATCACCACCGACGCCTCTCCATCGACCATCCATGCTTCCCCCATCCATGTGTGAGTAATTCCCCCGCTGTAGGCTGAAGGGGATGGTAGGGATTGGATGAGATTGATCATGTAATAGTCATAAGATTGTTAGGGCATAGTGCCTAGTATCCGTTGTTGGTACTTTTATGATATTATTGCAACTTGTTATGCTTAATTCTTGTCACTAGGGCCCGAGTGCCATGATTTCAGATCTGAACATGTTATTAATTCATGATGATATTCATTGTTTTATGATCTTACCTGCAAGTTGTATACACATATTGTTGTCCGGAACTCGAGGCCCCAAAGTGACAGAAATTGGGACAACCGGAGGGGAAGGCTGTGATATGAGGATCACATGTGTTCACGGAGTGTTAGTGCTTTGCTCCGGTACTCTATTAAAAGGAGTACCTTAATTACCAGTAGTTTCCCTAGAGGCCCGGCTGCCACCGGCTGGTAGGACAAAAGATGTTGTGCAAGTTTCTCATTGCGAGCACGTACGACTATATATGGAACACATGCCTATGGTTGTTTAGTACTTGGATACTGTTTTATTACTATCACGCAAAATGCCCGGCCTTGATTGTTACATGAGTTCTCTTATCCATGCGGCGCCCGTTCATCCATCCCTGTGCCTACGATATTTTAATCACTACTTGTTTACTATAATCACTACTACTTGTCTTTGTTACACCGCTGCTTATATTTCACTACTGCTACTGCTATAAAGCTGTTGCTACTGATAAACTCTTGCGAGCAAGTCTCGTTTCCAGTGCAGCTGAATTGACAACTCCGCTGTTAAGGCTTACAAATATTCTTTGGCTCCCCTTGTGTCGAATCAATAAATTGGGTTTTACTTCCCTCCAAGACTGTTGCGATCCCCTATACTTGTGGGTCATCAAGAATTACTAGTGAAAGTTATTAATTGGGACTGGGCACCCCGTTGCCAGCTCTTTTTGCAAAATTATTGGATAAGCGGATGTATATGCCACTACTCCATTGGTGAAAGTCCGTCCAACAAGATTCAAAGATAAAACACCGCATACTTCCTCATGAGCTATAAAACATTGACACAAGTAAGAGATAATAACTTTTGAATTGTTTAAAGGTAGCACATG
>NC_061510.1:84503170-84595365 GCF_022539505.1 Lolium rigidum
GTCGTGGGCCCCCTCCCTACGTGGCGGTGATAACCCACAAGTATAGGGGATCGCAACAGTCTTCGAGGGAAGTAAAACCCAAATTTATTGATTCGACACAAGGGGAAGCAAAGAATACTTATAAGCCTTAACAACTGAGTTGTCAATTCAGCTGCACCTGGAAAAGCACTAGTAACAGGGGTGATGTGAAAGCAGCAGTAATATGAGAGCAATAGTAACAGTAACACAGCAACAGTAACAGTAACACAGAGGCAATGGCACCAGAAAATAGTTGATACTACTTCCAATGACATATAGAACGAGTATATGATGATAAGAGATGGATCGGGGTTCCCAGCTATCTACACTAGTGGTAACTCTCAAATAACAAGTAACAAGTGTTGGGTGAACAAATTACGCTTGGGCAATTTATAGGATTGAAATAGCATTAAGACGTAACATCAAGATTATTAATCATGTAGGCATGTTTTCCATATATAGTCATACGTGCTCGCAATGAGAAACTTGCATAACATCTTTTGTCCTACCAGCAGGTGGCAGCCGGGCCTCAAGGGAATCTACTGGTAATTAAGGTACTCCTTTTAATAGAGCACCGGAGCAAAGCATTAACACTTGGTGAAAACATGTGATCCACATACCTACGCTTTCCCCTCCAGTTATCCCAGTTGATGTCACTCTGGGGCCTCGGGTTCCGGACATAGACATGTGCAAACAACTTGTAGATACAATATAAGCAATAATTATAGAGCTTAAATCTAAGATCATGCCACTCGTGCACTAGTGACAAGCATTAAACACAACAAGATTGCAGCAACAATAACTTCACAAACTTATATAGATAGACTAATCATAATGTAACAATCCATCGGATCCCAACAAACACAACACTGATTCCATCAGATGGATCTCAATCATGTAAGGCAGCTCATGAGATCATTGTATTGAAGTACATGGGAGAGAGAGTACAAACTAGCTACTGCTAGAACCCGTAGTCCATGGGGGAACTACTCACGGAGCATGATGGAGGCGGTGGCGTCGATGGAGATGACTTCCGGGGGCACTTCCCCGTCCCGGCGGCGTGCCGGAACAGAGATTCGGTCCCCCGAAATGGAGTTTCGCGATGGCGGCGGCTCCCCTGGAGTCTTTCTGGAGTTTCGTCAATTGGTATCGGGTTTTTAGGTCGCGAGGATTTTATAGGCGAAGAGGCGGCGCAAGGGGGTGCCTGGGGGGTCCACACCCTAGGGCGGCGCGCCCCCCTCTTGGCCGCGCCAGCCTATGGTGTGGAGGCCCTGGGCCTCCTCTCCGTCTCCCCTTCGGTGTTCTCGTCCGTCTCGGTGAAATAAGATGTTTGGCTTTTGTTTCGTCGAATTCCGAGAATATTGCCCGAACAGCCTTTCTGGAACCAAAAACAGTAGAAAACAGGAACTGGCACTTCGGCATCTTGTTAATAGGTTAGTTCCGTAAAATACATCAAAACGATATAAAGTATGAATAAAACATGTAGGTATTGTCATAAAACTAGAATGAAACATAAGAAATTATAGATACGTTGGAGACGTATCAAGCATCTCCAAGCTTAGTTCCTACTCGCCCTCGAGTAGGTAAACGATAAAAAGAATAATTTCTGTAGTGACATGCTACTATACATAATCTTGATCATACTATTGTAAATCATATGAGATGAATGAAGTGACTCAAGGAAATGATCTATAGTTTGCTAACAAATAGATAACATATAGCAAAACTTTTCATGAATAGTACTTTCAAGACAAGCATCAAAAAGTCTTGCATAAGAGTTAACTCATAAAGCAATAAATTCTTAATAAGAGGTTTGAAGCAACACAAAGGAAGATTTAAGTTTCAGCAATTGCTTTCAACTTCAACATGCATACCTCATGGATATTTGTCAACACAAAGTAATATAATAAGTGCAATAAGTAAGCATGTAAGAATCAATGCACAATTGACACAAGTGTTTGCTTCTAAGGTAGAAAGAAGTAGGTAAACTGACTCAACATAAAGTAAAAGAAAGGCCCTTCGCAGAGGGGAAGCAGGGATTAAATCATGTGCTAGAGCTTTTCAAGTTTTGAAATCATATAAAGAGCATAAAAGTAAAGTTTTGAGAGGTGTTTGTTGTTGTCAACGAATGGTAGCGGGTACTCTAACTACCTTATCAACCAGACTTTCAAGAGCGGCTCCCATGAAGGACGTTATCTCTACCAGCAAGGTAGATCATCCCTCTTCTCTTTTGTTTACACATGTATTTTAGTTTCATTATTGATGACACTCCTCCCAACCTTTTGCTTACACAAGCCATGGCTAGCCGAATCCTCGGGTGCCTTCCAACATTCACATACCATGGAGGAGTGTCTATTTGCAAAATTAAGTTGCTTACTGATAGATCGGGGCAAAACATGTGAAGAGAATTATTAATGCAAGTTAATTAGTTGGGGCTGGGCACCCCATTGCCAGCTCTTTTTGCAAAATTATTGGATAAGCGGATGAGCCACTAGTCCATTGGTGAAAGTCTGTCAGAAGTAAATGACAAGATCGAAAGATAAACACCACATACTTCCTCATGAGCTATAAAACATTGACACAAATAAGAGATAATAGCTTTTGAATTGTTTAAAGGTAGCACATGAAGTATTTACTTGGAATGGCAGGAAATACCACATAGTAGGTAGATATGGTAGACACACATGGCATAGGTTTTGGCTCAAGATTTTGGATGCACGAGAAGCATTCCCTCTCAGTACAAGGCTTATGCTAGCAAGGTTGTTTGAAGCAAACACAAGTATGGACCGGTACAGCAAAACTTACATAGGAACATATTGCAAGCATTATAAGACTCTACACTGTCTCCTTGTTGCTCAAACACTTTTACCAGAAAATATCTAGACTGTAGAGAGATCAATCATGCAATCCAAATTTCAACAAGCTCTACAGTAGTTCTCCACTAATAGGTTTAAACTACATGATGCAAGAGCTTAAACATGATCTACTTGAGAGATCAAATTATTCAAGATAATATACCATTTACCACGTGAAGCATTTTCTATTTCCAACCAAATAGCAATCAACGAAGCGGCTTTCAACTTCCGCCATGAACATGAATTAAGAACACAAGTGTTCAAATGAAAAAGCGGAGCGTGTCTCTCTCCCAAACAAACATGGTATGATGGTGCCCACTTTATTGAAAATAAAATACACAACAGAAAATAAAGACGCTCCAAGAATAACACATAGTATATGAAGCAATAAAAATATAGTGAACAGAAACAGGACCTGATATTTTTATTGATGATGAAGGGGATGCCTTGGGGATGGCATCCCCAAGCTTTGACGCTTGTACTTCTTGAATATATCTTGGGGTGACATGGGCATCCCCAAGCTTGAGCTTTTGTCCATTCTTCATCTCATCTCATCATTCTTCTTTCCTACACTTGAAAACTTCCTTCATACAAACTCATCACAAATCTCATTAGCAGCGTTAGTGCAATGATAATATTAATCAAATCTACAAAGTTCAGTATGACATATGAAAAGCATTTTAATAAGCATTAGCTACTGTAGCACAACTTCAATAAGGTTCTTTGATCAAGAGAACTCAAAAAGGTGGGCAAAAAGATGCAAATGCAAAACAGTGCAAGAATCTGTCAAAACAGAACAGTTCATAAAGATTGATTTTTGAAAAATAGTTACGCTGCGTAACTCGAAAAACTCTGAACTAATGAAAGTTAGATAAATACCTGGGGAAGATGCTCGTAAATTGGCAGCTCAAACTTACGTTCTGGTGATTTTTGGAGATTTTTCTCGTGACGAACCAGAAACAGTAAACAAGATTGCAAATCTCCCAAATACCACTTTCTTACCATTAGAGGCAATTCTTGGTACAAAAATAAAACAAACATGATAAGGAGAGGTTGCTACAGTAATAACAACTTCCAAGACACAACAAAACTGTCGAGGGTGCTCCTCGGCAATGCCCTCCGATAGAGGCTTAGGGTTGATGGAATCCTGCAAGCTGACACGAGACATCGGTTCACAGACAAGCGGGGAGAGCGATTTACCCAGGTTCGGGGCCCTCGATGAGGTAAAACCCTTACGTCCTGCCTGTCTGTTCTTGATTATGATGAAAATAGGTTACAATGGGGTGCCGAATAGTTCGGCTGAGATCTCGTCGAGATAGCTAATTGCTAGGGTAACCTAGTTCTAAGCTTCTGTTGGCTAAGATTGCTAAGATTGATTGTGTCCCTCGATAGCCCCTCTCCTGGCCTTTATATAGGTGGCCAGGTCTCGAGAGGTCTATTCGAGTACGAGTAGGTTTACAGTAGATCTATCTCCAATCTTTCCTTGTCCGGCTTCTTCCATGTCTTGTACTTCAAGTAATCTTCCCCCGCACCGTCCTAGTGGCCCATCTTGCCATCGGGTACCTCCATGGGCCTCTAGTTGGACCGTGTAGGGTAGAGCAACATTGGTTACCCGAAGGGTAATGCCCACATCAGTAGCCCCCGGGTGTCTAGCCGAACGTAGTTCGGGTAGAGACTAAAGCATGTCTTCTTCCGAAGTTCTTCTCCTCGATCATTCTTGCGTTTCTTCTATCTTCTATCGGGTGCGCGTCAGCGCTCCCGATGGGAGTAGCCCCCGAGTCTAGGTACGGATGCTTGCAATCCGTGCGTAGACTCAAGTTGTACCACTCGAGCATCTTCTTCTGCCGAAGCTTTTTCCTGCAAGTCTTCGTAGACCATCCAATACATTTTTTTTATGGAAGGGATAACGAATAACGTGCCCAACTTCTGTTGGTTAACTGCCGATGACAAAACAACGTTACCCTACACAGAATCAAGTCCCCGGGCATGATCCTGGAGTGCGAAAAAAAGTTTTATCGGGTGCGCGTTCAGCGCTCCCGATGGGAGTAGCCCCCGAGTCTGAGCACAGGCGCTTACGTTCGGGTGCAGACTCGAGTCACGTTTTTTCCTTTGAATCTTTATTCTATCGGGTGCGCGCCAGCGCTCCCGATGGGAGTAGCCCCCGAGCCTAGGTGCGGATGCTCACAATCCGTGCGTAGGCTCAAGTTGACCACCCGATACTTTCTTATCTCTCCGTATGCAATCAACAGTGCCCATGACGTCACTAATGACACGCCGCTGTTGTGACCTGATTGACAAGACTTGACCTCCCGGGCCCACCCTAGTTCTGCGCAGGCAGTTTTTAGGTTTTGACCAGTGCACGCGCAGCGACCGAGGCGTTTCCTCGATTTTCGCGCGACGTGGGAATAATGGGCCGCCGGTTCCATCCTGTTTTCAAGTGCCACGTGTACAGCTAGATTCGCTCCACCTCCCACGACGCCCACGGAGTTATGGCCACGATCTCATGTTAATCCTTATGGTATAAATAGAGGGCTTCCTTATTTTTACTTTTTTACACCTCCTACTGCTCATCTCCTTCGCGCATCCTCTCCTCCTTCCCCGCATCCTTCCCTCGAAGCTTCAAGCGCCATGGGTAAAAAGAAGGGTGCTAGTGCTTCGGGCGCGGCCAAAGTTAGCCGTGATTGGAGTGCCTCCGCCATTTCCAACCGCGACATCAACAGACTGCGGGCCCTCGGATTCATCTCCTCATCTGAGGATGATATTCGCCTTCCAGGTGCAGTTTCTCGCCCAAAGCCCCCAAAGGGCTTCACCGTCATGTTCACTGCTTTTTTGTTTCGTGGCCTCTCTTCCAGCACACGAATTCCTTCGCTCTCTTCTTTTCTTCTACGGGATTCAGCTCTGGCAGCTGACCCCAAACTCCATCCTCCACCTTTCTATCTTCATCACTGTCTGCGAAGCCTTCCTTGGCATCGACCCTCACTGGGGTCTCTGGAGGAAGATCTTCTACGTGAAGCGCCATAATGATAGCAACGGCCCCCGTCGTCGGTGGCGTTGGCTTTGTTGTTAGGAAGGAAGTCGACTACTTTGACTATCCAATGAAGGAGTCCGTCCAAGGCTGGCGCAACAAGTGGTTTTACCTGCGAGACCCGTTGGTGCCTGGGCGACGCTTGAACCTTCCTCCCTTTGAAGATAAGTTGATAGCTAAGCCGAAGAAATCTTGGCAAAACACTCTTTCTCCCGAAGAGAGATTGACAGCCGACAGGCTGTTCGACCAAATAGTCATTCTGAAGAACATGGGAGGCTTGACAATGTGCGGTACTGAGGTTGTCTCGGTGTTCCTCCAACGTCGAGTGCAACCGTTAATGTCTCGCCCCCACCAGTTGTGGCTTTACACGGGCAAGGAGGATGAATCCGAGTTAGCTCGCCGAACTTTCGGCTGAAGAGCTCCGGGACGATGTCCGCCGCTTAACATGCCTTAGTATGAGGGACAACATCGTCCTGACGTCGGCTCGTTCTCCTTATGACTCTGATCATCCTCCAGCTGAGGTAATCTTTTGTCTTGTTTCTTCTTTTCTGCTATTGTTACTCCTTTACCTGTTGTGTCCTCACAAACTTCTTTTCCTTCGGCAGGCGCTCGCTGCTGCCCGATGCTATCCTCCTACACCCGAAAGCGGTGTTGTACTAGAGGATGACGACGAGGATTCTGACGGAACCGAGGAGGCCCCGCACGCCCTTGAGGACAGCGATGTCCAAGAAGAAGAAGCCACTGAAGACGACGCCTACATCAGGAGTGGGCGTCGGAAGCAGGTGCACGATGAATTTATCACCACGGCTGAATCAAGTCCTAGCGGAGGAGATAATGATGCCGATGAAGCTGTCGTGCCACCTCCCGTCACGAAGAGTTCAACAAGCTTCTTTGCAGGCGAAGATGACCTTGACCTGTGAGTGTCTTATACTACTTTTTTGATTTACTTCTATCATCTTGCATGCTAACTGTGCACTGTTTTTAAGTAGCTCTGATGATAACGATGATGAAGTCCCTCTTGCAAAGAAGGCCAAACTTTTCTCTGAGAGAGCTGCATCGGCCAAGGAATCCAATCCTTCTCCCGCAAAATCGATGCCTCCCTCGCGAACGGTTGTAGAGAAGGTTCCAGTGTCGACGGTCATTCCTCCTGGCGACGTTCCTACTTCATCGGCTGGTCGTGACCATGTAAGTATTCAACCTGCTCCACGTTGCCGAGTTTTTCTTTATATCGACTGAATCCTTATGATCTTATTTTGCCGCAGCCAATTTATGCCACGAGCCGATGCCGTGGTGGAGTTCGCCGAAGAGTTCACCCGACTAGAAGCCGAAAACTCCCAACTTCGAAAGACCATCGGATCTTCGGCTGATCAGGTGCTTGAGGCCAACAGGCTTGCCACTGACGCTAAGAACGAGAACGTCTTGCTGAAGGAGGAAGTGAAGAAGCTGAAGCAGCAACTGAAGGATGAGCTAGATGCCAAGAACGCAGCGGCAGCCGCGATCGACAAGAAGGAAGGCGCTCTTCGCGAGTCCATCAAGGATTTGCTAGGTAACAGCTCATAGTTCACCGTTTTTCGTCTTGGTGTTTCTATTATTGATTGCTGACCTGTCTTCCTTTCAGATGCTGCCGACCTAACCGTCACCCGACGTCATCAGCTTTGGGAGGACTCTACAGCCGATGCCTTGTCACTTGCTGCCGAGTCTAATGTCCAAGTACTTAGTCTTTTGAAAAAGGCCAAGGGAGCGCTGTCGAGGTTATACTCGATGATCTTCCCGAAGATGAAGGAGGACAAGACTCTCGACGAGATGGCGGCTTCTTTCCTCATTGACCCTTCCGAGCCTGTGGAGGTATTGAAATGCCGTAGCCGTTTATTTGGGGCGGTTCTTACTTTCCAATTGCTCATGGGCCATGGGATGGGATCAGAATTGGAGGAGTTGTCCAAGGCGTTGCCTGTCGATAACGACAATCGTTTAGTCGACCTTGACCCTTACAAGCGATCAGCGAGTTACTTGTGCCAACCGACTTCGAAGCTAGTAGATGAAGCTCAAGCCAAGCCTCGCTCCCGAATCTGCCCTCGACTCGTCATCGCCGAATCCTTGAACTTTTCATTCGACTTATTGTAAATAAGATCAGTCGTAACTTTGTCGTAGTCCAATTTTATTTAGGCTCTGTTGCCAATTTGAACACGCTTTTGAATGTATCACATATGCCCAGCACTCCCGATGGGAGTTTTACTTTGACACTGGTCTGAATTAAGGATTGCACTGCAGATTCCTCCGTCTTCTTCTCTTGCTGAGCTTTTTCCGAATCCTTCAAGTAATGATGAGTCAAGCCTCGTTCGCCGCTTGCGTGATCAAGTGTCTAGTTTAGACAAAGATATCACTTCCCTTCGTGCGATGGCGGCCTTGGTGAAGAAAAAGGGGGAAATAGCGATAGCTATCGAACAGTACGCTCTTGATGGTCTCCATATTGCTACCAAAAGTTTGGGCTGTAAGTATTAATCCATGCTCTGCTTTCTGCAATAGTTTTGAATATTCCCTTAACTGGTTCTTATTCCTTTCCAGTCGTAGCTTCCGATGTGTCTGAAGAGAACAGGAAGATCCATGAAGAGGTTGAGGCAATGACTGACGTCGCGCACCCGAATCATGGTTTGTGGCTGCATCGTCCGAAGGCTGTTGTCATGGCGAAGTTTAAGTACCAAGTGGGGAAGGCGCATTATTACTTTGATAAGTTCCACGCTCATCTCACGATGGTTTGGAACACCTTGTTTCCTCTGGACAAAGCACCCGAAACCTTATCCGCCTTGTTCACCCGATTCAAGTCTCCCGAAAGGATTCGGCAGCTGGTGCGGAAGGAACTCCTGGCTGGTGCGGAGCTTGCTTTTGCTTCAATATTGGCATGTCATCCATCTCTAGATTTGGGAGCCGTAGCAAACACCGAGAGGAGCTTAGGCCAGTATTATGATGCCGCTAGAGGTCCTGCATACACCATTGTTTCCCGGATGGTGTCGTGCCTTGAGAAGGATCTGAAGGCCCATTGGGACCGGGGAGCTCGACTATGAATGTAATAGTCTTATTTCCTGCATAAGATTATTTTGTATAAATTTATTGCGTACGTTGCACGCTATGTTAATTCGATTGACATTTTATTTGTCGGGGGCGGCTGAGTGATCAGTTCAACCTGCTCTCCTGACGACTTCGTTGGATTATGCAATGTTATTGCGAAGCCTTTGTGTAAGTTTTGTAAAAGCGAGACCCGTCGACTTAGTCGAGGGAATTAGACGCTTGGCATCATCACGCGGTGCACCGGTTTGAGCCTTATTTTGTGATAATGTAACCATTGACTGCAGCACTCGCGTATTTTCTCGAGGCTTGGATTGGTTGTTTTCTTTTTGTGTGTCATTAATCTTAGCTCCCGTTGAGAGTATTTAATTAATGACACCTGCGTGTTTTCAGGCCAGCGCTCCCGATGGGAGTAAGAGCCGAAGGTAGGGGGCGCAGTCGACCTGTTCAGGTGGTGGGGCCGAAATTGAAGAAAGGAGGCAGAAAACCTGATTAAAGCTTTATTCATAAGGAAAAGCACTTTAAGGGATACTTAAATAATAATAAATGATCGCGCCCTATGTATAGAACCGTCGTAGGTGTGCGATATTCCATGGATTTCCGACATCTTTTCCCGAAGTTGGATTTTTGAGCCTGTACGCTCCTCCTGGTATTACTTCGGTGACGATGTAAGGTCCCTCCCATGGAGACTCGAGTTTCGAGGGCCTTTTTTGCTTCAGCCGAAGCACCATATCTCCAACACTAAAGCACCGGTTGCGTATTCATCGACTGTGGTAGTTCCTCAGCGCCTGCTGATATACCGTGGTTCTGGCTAAAGCAATGTCTCGGGCTTCATCTAGTAGGTCTACAGCATCTTGCAGTGCGATGTTGGAAGAGGGTTACGTGTATGCCGTCACTCGAGGTGCTTCGAATCGAACATCGACCGGCAGGACTGCTTCGGCTCCATGTACCAGAAAGAATGGGGTGTACTGCGTCGACCTGTTAGGCGTGGTACGCAAACTCCAAAGTGCTGATGGTAACTCTTCGACCCAAGCTCCTCTCGCGCCTCGTAAGGCGTTTCTTGAGACCGTCCCCTATTAGACCGTTGATCCTTTCCACCTGACCGTTTGTTTGCGGGTGAGCCACTGATGCGAATTTCAGTTTTATTCCCCTGTCATCACAAAATTCTCGGAATTCTTTGGAGTCAAAGTTAGTCCCGTTGTCTCTGACGATACTGTGAGGCACGCCGAATCGACATGTTATTTCCTTGAAAAATTGGACTGCTGTTTTTGCCTTCTGGTTTCGTACTGGTACTGCCTCGATCCACTTTGTGAATTTATCGACTGCGACTAATAAGTACGTGTGTCCTCCAGGCGATGATCTCGGCAGTGGCCCAACTTGATCGAGTCCCCATTGGGCGAACGGCCATGCCAAGGGTATCGTCATTAGGTCTGTTGCAGGGGCGTGCGGTTTTGGGGAGAACCGTTGGCAAGGATCGCACTTCATGACTAGATCTCGAGCATCCGACGCCGCCGTTGGCCAGTAGAATCCTGCCCTGAAGGCTTTTGCTACGAGAGCCCTACTTCCCGCATGATGCCCGCAAGTTCCCTCGTGTATCTCACGCAGCAGTGCTCTTCCGTCGTCAATGGCAATGCACCTTTGGAAGATACCGGAAATGCTACGCTTGTAGAGTTCTCCGTTTACTATGGTGAAAGCTTTCGATCGCCTGACGATTCGTTTTGCTTCTACTGGATCCGCCGGCAGTTCCTGCTTTGTTAGGTACGTCAGGAATGGTTTAGTCCATAATGGCTCAAGGAGGAGGACTTGTTCGACTGGGAGAGTTGGAGCTTCGTCAGTAACTTGCTGCGGGTTTGCCTCTGCTTCCTCAGTCGATGGTTTTAAGGGTGCCTGCGCCTTCTCTTTTATTGACCGCTGAGTGATCACCTCGTAGAATACTCCGTCTGGGATGGGAGAGCACATGGAGCCGATGTTTGCTAAGATGTCGGCTTCCTCGTTGCTGGCTCTGCCGATATGTTTGAGCTCACACCCCTCGAATTTGGCTTCCATATTTTGATACAGCTGTCGATAGGCGATCATGTTGTCACTAACTGCGTCGCACAAATTCATCGACTGTTGTACTACCAAGTTTGAGTCCCCATAGATTTCCAGGCGAGTCGCCCCACACGTCTTTGCCATCTTCATTCCGTGCAGCAGTGCTTCGTATTCTGCTTCATTGTTTGTCGGCAAAGAGAAGTTCATACGTAGTATATACTTCATCTTATCTCCTTGTGGTTATATCAGCACCACTCCTGCTGCTGTGCCTGTGCTTCGTTTCGACCTGTCGAAGTACATTATCCATGACCCTGACATGTCGGGTGCCGCCGGTGTCTGGGATTGAATCCAGTTCGCCACAAAGTCTGGGAGGATTTGGGATTTTATAGCTGTCCGGTTAACGTAAGTTATGTCGTGAGGTGCTATCTCGATAGCCCATTGAGACACTCGACCTGTGGCCTCTGGATTGGTCATTATATTTTTCAACGGTGCTTCGCTCACGATGACAATCGGATGCTCTGTGAACTAGTGTCGTAGCTTGCGGGCTGACCTCCATACTGCATATGCCAGCTTCTGATGATGAGGGTATCTTTGTCTTGCGGGTGTAAGTACTTCGCTGAGATAGTAAACGGGCCTCTGTACACCATGAACTCTTCCTGCTTCTTCTCGTTCGACGACCAAGACGCTGCTGAAGACTTGGGCAGTCGCAGCTATGTACATGAGCAGCGTTTCCTTCTCGCGGGGGGTTACGAGGACTGGAAATGTCGACAAGATTTTCTTCAGTTTATCGAAGGATTCCTGCGCCACCTTTGTCCACTCGAACTTTTCTGATTTTTTCATCGAATTATAGAAAGGCAAAGCTTTTTCTCCTAGCTTGGCGATGAACCTGCTGAGTGCTGCTAAACGTCCTGCCAACTGCTGCACTTGATGCAGATTCTTTGGCGGCTCCATGTCGAGAATAGCTTTGATTTTCAAAGGGTTGGCTTCGATCCCCCTGGCCGAGATGAAGTATCCTAGCACTTGCCCCCTGGTACTCCGAAGAAGCATTTTTTGGGGTTTAACTTGATCTTATACCTGTCTAGGTTATCGAAGGTCTCCCGCAAATCGTCGACGAGGGTGGCAGTGTGCTTCGTTTTTACCACGATATCGTCAATATAGACTTCGATGTTTCGCCCGATCTGCTCTCCAAGGCAAGCTTGCATGCAACGTTGGTAAGTTGCTCCCGCATTTTTCAACCCGAAGGTCATGACGTTGTAGCAGAAAAACGCCGTGTGGTGTGATGAACGTGGTTAGCTCCCGATCTTCCTTCTTCAGTTTGATCTGGTTATACCCAGAGTAGGCATCGAGAAAGGAGAGGCGGTCGCATCCGGCTGTGGAATCGACTATCTGGTCAATTCTAGGCAGGGGGAAGTGGTCTTTCGGACAGTGTTTGTTGAGGCCGGTGTAATCGATACACATACGCAGAGCGGTGGTGTCCTTCTTGGGTACCATGACAGGGTTAGCCACCCACTCTGATTCCTTGAGCTCTCGGATAAATCCTGCTTTACGAAGTCGATTGATTTCCTCACCAATTGCCCTCCTCTTGGGTTCAGAGAATCGACGCATCGACTGCTGCACTGGTTTGGCTGTCGGGTCAACGTTAAGGGCGTGCTCAGCGAGTTCCCTGGGGATACCTGGCATGTCGGATGGTTCCCATGCAAATATCTCCCAGCGCTCACGGAGGAACTCGATGAGCGCGCTTTCCTATGCGACCGTAAGGTCAGCCGATATATTGACCGTTTTATTCGGGTCAGTGGGGTGCACCTGCAGCTTGTTGGCTTCCTTTGTAGCATCAAACTCGTCGGATCTTACGTTTCGGTTGTCGGCTGGTGGCTGCGTATGGTCCACGGCTGTGTCGATCGCATTGAGTTCCTCCTTAGCGCCGAATTTCGAGGCGATCTTCTGGAACTCCCTGTCACAGGTGTCTGATCGAGCAAAACTTCCGTGAACGGTTATTGGGGTTCCGTTGTTGCCTGGCATCTTCAGTTTTAGGTACGCATAATGAGGCACGGCCATAAACTTGGCAAACGCCGGCCTGCCGAGGATGGCATGATACTGAGACTCCCAGTCGACAACTTCGAACTCGATCTTTTCTCTCCTGAAATTGGTAGGCGTGCCGAAGACCACATCCAATGACGTTTTTCCAAGAGAGTAAGCGGGTCGAGTCGGTATAATGCCATGGAATCCTGTGTCGGATTCCCTCAGCATATCGACCGTTAAGCCCATTGCTCTCATTGTGTTGGCGAATAGTAGGTTTAAGCCGCTTCCTCCGTCCATGAATACTTTGCTCATGTTGTACCCTCCGATCTGCGCCTCGAGGACTAGAGCTGCATGGCCTGGTCTAGGGACGGCTTTCGGGTGATCTGTCCTGTCGAAGGAGATACTTTGTTCCGACCAGTCGATGAATTCGGGTGTGTCGACCATAGCGACTTCTGCGTACTTCACTTCTCGCGAGAATTTCTTGGTTTCCCTTTTTGAAAAGCTGGTTTTATGGATCATGCTGACCTGCCGCGTGGTTCTGAGAATACCTCAGCTGGTACATACTCGTCCTTCTCCATTGGTTCGTACGGCTCTGGTACGTACGGCTCTGCCCGATAGCTGTAGGATCTTTCCCTCTTCTCCATCATGTGAACTCTTGATATTGCTTCACTCCTGAGGTCATCACAGAACTGTCGAATCTCTAGGAAGTGTCGGCAGTTCCTCAATAGGTGACTGGATTTCTCCCGACCGTCCTTTGGGTTGATGTAGGAGTGGAGATAGCATGGTGCATCGAGTTGCTCCGTGGCCGATAGGTGCGGTGAACGAGCGCGGCCATGGATCGATTGCACGCCCTCCTGTTCCCGTTCGGACTGACGAGGGTGAGGCGCTGCACGTTCTTCTTCTCCATGGTATAATTCCCTTCGTCTTTTCTTTCGCCCTGTTGCGGGATCGAAACTTCCTCGGCTGCGTTCATGCGTGCTTCTGGGTGGAATTCCCAAGGTTGCTGCCAAGGTATCCTCTGTCGAAACCGAGGGCCCCAAACCGGACGTATCTGTCCTAGGGAGGCGAAGAAAGCCTCCGGAGTCGATGATGAAGTGGACGCCTCCAAAGGTGGTGGTCATGTCGTCACACGATCCCGCAGAAATCGAGTGCGACGACTTGAGGTGTGGTACGAACTCGAAGGATCCGCAACGGATCGGATCTTTTGAACCTGGAGGTGTTGGTGACTCGAGCACGAACGGTGCAGATGTGACTGGTACTGTCGATGCCCTGCCTTGTGCCGACAGGCTTCCCACATACGGCGCCAATTGTCGAGGGTGCTCCTCGGCAATGCCCTCCGATAGGGGCTTAGGGTTGATGGAATCCTGCAAGCTGACACGAGACATCGGTTCACAGACAAGCGGGGAGAGCGATTTACCCAGGTTCGGGGCCCTCGATGAGGTAAAACCCTTACGTCCTGCCTGTCTGTTCTTGATTATGATGAAAATAGGTTACAATGGGGTGCCGAATAGTTCGGCTAAGATCTCGTCGAGATAGCTAATTGCTAGGGTAACCTAGTTCTAAGCTTCTGTTGGCTAAGATTGCTAAGATTGATTGTGTCCCTCGATAGCCCCTCTCCTGGCCTTTATATAGGTGGCCAGGTCTCGAGAGGTCTATTCGAGTACGAGTAGGTTTACAGTAGATCTATCTCCAATCTTTCCTTGTCCGGCTTCTTCCATGTCTTGTACTTCAAGTAATCTTCCCCCGCACCGTCCTAGTGGCCCATCTTGCCATCGGGTACCTTCATGGGCCTCTAGTTGGACCGTGTAGGGTAGAGCAACATTGGTTACCCGAAGGGTAATGCCCACGTCAAAAATAGTAGCAAAATAAAAACATGGGTTATCTCCCAAGAAGTGCTTTCTTTATAGCCATTCAGATGGGCTCAGTAATTTTAATGATGCTCGCGCAAGAAATAAGAGTTGAAGCAAAAGAGAGAATCAAAAGCAAATAAGAAACACTTTTAAGTCTAACCCACTTCCTATGAAAAGGAATCTTGTAAATAAACAAGTCATGTAAGCATAATGCAACAAGCATAGAAAGGCAACACAAGCGCAACTTCAAGATTCTCAACATGAAGAGGGGATACTTAATATTATCTATTATATAATTAAAACACAAGACAACTAATGGCTTAGATTAACCAGTTAAAAGTGTGCGGTTCAGATTTTAAGAAAACTACTACCAAAACAATAGCGCGTCAGCCAGGTGATCGAATCTGGAAAAAAAAACGTGTGACGTGCCCACCTCCGAGTTCTTGAGCAGAAAAAATTCTAGGGCTTACAATATCCTGCCAGACCAAACCTGCCGCCACATCCTCCGCCAAGGCGATCTCACCATCACACATGTCTACGCGGCCGCCGGCGGCTGGCCGACTCTGATCGTACATGGCCTCATAAGCTACCACGCATAGCCTATGCATCTGAAGCTGCATCCATAGCATTGGGAGGCTCTTCCGCGCACGTGCCATTGTTGTCGCTCGCGGCCGGGCGATAGGGCAGGCCATACCTAACTAGCTGCATCTTCACGACCATGCATATATACGGTGTGTATCAAGCTGGATCGATGGTACGTCCGGCAGATGAAGATCGAGCCGTCCAGCGGATGGTCGCCGCAATCAACTTGGACAGCCAAAAGAATCATTAAAGGCTACGCCAATCAGTCTGTCTATCCAGGCACCCAGCCTAAAGAAAAGTACGAACAATCTATCTTTTCTCTATCCAATTCCAGTTCTTTCCTCATTATTTGTTGTTGGTGTGCAATATAATCTAGCTAGGTATTCGGTGAAGTACTAACTTTTCAAAGCTTCAATTCTAGTGGAAGAAAATTCATCAAAAATGTCAACTACTCCGTACTATTTACGTCAATAGATAGTAATACACTAATACTTCAAAAAAATACTCACTTCATCCAACAAAAAATATGTTAACTTCATCTAAATTTGGATCTAGATACATCTAAATTAAGTTAAAGTTGAGACATTCTTTGTAAAACGGAGGAAGTAGTATTATCATGTGTTTCTAGATACACGCAGTGCAACAATATGAACTTTATTGGCCAACATAACACAGGTCACAGGGATATTCCGTCTTAAAAACACATGATGCACCTAATTGCTTCCCTTACGGGGCAAACTATTTTTCTGCATGTTCATTTTCTGTTGTTAGAATTGCACGCGAATGTAACGGGTATAAACATCTTAACAATTCATAACATTATTTACTACAAAAATAATCTGTATTTTCTAAAATATTAGATAACCATTGGCTTTTGTTCGTTATGCTAAGAGGTCCTGATTTTTTTGTATTGACTTTTTGTTTTGTTATCTGCCAGGTAGAAGTTCTCTCCACATGAGGTGGAGATAGAGCTTCATTCTCAGATCCACACCACGTAGTTAATAATCGTTTTTTTCCTTTTACGTTCTCACAAGACTTTTCTCTGGCACTCTTAAGTTTGCTAATGTTTCATTCCTGTTGGTGGATGAGCTTTTAATTTAGTTTTTGTGCGTTTTCCTTATCATCCTACAGATTGTGTATCTCTGCCCTTACATGAATTGAATTTCTACTCTGAATTTTGTTCTTGCGAGGGGATCTTTGGTGATGCCTAAATCCTGATGTACAAAGGATAACTTTTGAGAATGCATGGACAACAAAAGTTTGCTGCTTCAGTTAGTAGTTACAAAAATTTCAGCATGACTCTGCGGTTGGATATTTGCGAAGGACTCCATCATGGCTCCTGAAGAAAATATACCATGTAGACTCCTGATTCATATAAGGTATGTGCTCCTCTATTCTTTACCATTACGACTGTCAGAATTCTTTAAATGCATAAAATTAGTGATGCAGAAATTTCCTTTTTCTCTTCGTGAGCACGAAAAAATGAACTCACTGGATAGTTTTAACTTTTCAGCAAGCTCCTCCAGTCGGTGTTTTAACTTTTTGGCCGACCAACCTAACTAGCCGATTTAACCTAGAAGCTTAGAGTCACAGGTACGGTTGATGTGCACTCCTATATATATGCATCAAGCTTTGCACCACCCATCTATATTTTTTTATCGGCCATGTAGGATCAAAGGCGGTTGATGTGTAAGCAAGGATGGCATGTCGGGGTAGAGTCATACTGATCAATTTAGCCATATGTAGTTGCCCTTGCTTTTTTACTTTTGGATTATAGCTAGCCATCAATTTATTGATTTGATCGATGTGTAATCGAATTTATGATATGTTTGATTTAACACATCTATTAAGATTTTAAATATCTTTTTGTGTCACAGTCATATGGACTACCACATTCATGTGCCGCAAGGCTGGAGGACGATTCCTGACCATGAATCATAGGGAGGCCGCGCGGCGAGAGTTTAGTTTCGCAAGAACCTATCCTCTATTTCTACATGGAAGAAAACCACAGAAACTTAGAAGTGACGCTTAGACACAGCGAGGTTAAAACATGAGATAGTACCCGACTGTTTTTCTCCAGAATTCTTTTGTAATAGCCTGTCCCATGTGAAACTCAAAGGAATCTAAGATTAGTATTATTTTTTTCTCAAATGGTAGCATGTGAACTTTTATTGTACTTTTACTCGGTTCGATGACACAATTTTTTTTCCTATATTTGTTGATGCAATCACCAGCACTAACTTAATTTTATTTTTTAAACTGTCTGTTTTGCAGACGAGAATAGGGAGAAAGGGAGGTGCTCACCTACACATGTTGCAAACAGTAGTTTTCAGAAAATTAAGGAAGTCATTGACATGTTTGCATATTGATACGATCTAGGGACTAGGAAGCATATTCATGTCATAGTTAGGTCAGTTTCACAAGTTGTACTCCCTCCCTTCCAGATTTATCCAAATTTGGAGGTATCCATACACTAAATAATGTTTACATACATTCATATTTAGATAAATTTGCAATATTATTTTGGACAGAAGAAGTACGAAATTCATTAGATTGGGAGTTAATTCTCGGAGATGGATTATTTTATGTCTACATGTGAGTATTATGGATATTAATTCCAGAGGTGTGAGTCACCAGTCGTGGAACCATTGAGCAGGATCATTTCAAACTATTGATAACTGATAAAAGGAGTACACAAATTTAATATATTTTCTATCATAACAATTCATTTCTATTATAAGAAATTAGTTGATCTAATCTGTATCAATTATTGTCATAAATTCCTTACATTAATATTTTACAAAAAATCTAAGAACACAAATGAAATATAAAAAAGAAAGATGTGTTCTTTAAGTAGACAACCCATAAAAAATCTAGCCGCGCAAATGCGCGGGTCTTTCCCTCTCTCATAATAACTTTCAGTAGCATCATGAACAAACTCAACAATATAACTATCACATGAAACATTCTTATCATGAGCTACATGCATAAATTATTACTCTCCACATAAGCATAGTCATTACTATTAATTGTAGTGGGAGCAAATTCAATAAGATAGCTATCATTATTATTCTCATCACCATAATCATCATATATAGGAGGCATATTGTAATCATAATTAATTTTCTCCTCAATAGTAGGTGGACTGAAAATATGATAGTCATCATTGTAATCATCATATATAGGAGGTAAAGTATCATCAAAGTAAATTTTCTCCTCCATGCTTGGGGGACTAAAAATATCATGCTCCTCAAAACCAGCTTCTTCCCCAAGTTTAGAATTTTCCATAGCATTAGCAACAATGGTGTTCAAAATATTCATACTAATAACATTGCCATTAGCATGCATATAAAGTTCCATAGGTTTTTTAATTTTCTCTTCAAACACCTCATGTCCTAACTCAAGATAAATACTATAAAGATCTCTAATATTTTTGTTGTTTTCCATTAAGCCTAACTAGTGAAATAAAAACAAGAAACAAAAAGATAAAGTTGCAGAATCTAAAGGAGATACCTTCGAGCACTCACACACCGGCAACAGTGCTAGGAAATAGCTTAGTAGTCGGAGGATGTGAATACCTTTTACCTTACCTCCCCGGCAACGGCGCCAGAAAATGGCTTTGATAACCCACAAGTATAGGGGATCGCAACAGTCTTCGAGGTAAAACCCAAATTTATTGATTCGACACAAGGGGAAGCAAAGAATACTTATAAGCCTTAACAACTGAGTTGTCAATTCAGCTGCACCTGGAAAAGCACTAGTAACAGGGGTGATGTGAAAGCAGCAGTAATATGAGAGCAATAGTAACAATGAACACGTGCAGCAGTAATAGAGAATACGTGAGGCAATGGCACCGAAAAATAGTTGATACTACTTCCAATGACATATAGAACGAGTATATGATGATAAGAGATGGACCGGGGTTCCCAGCTATCTACACTAGTGGTAACTCTCAAATAACAAGTAACAAGTGTTGGGTGAACAAATTACAGTTAGGCAATTGATAGGATTGAAATAGCATTAAGACAGAACATCAAGATTATTAATCATGTAGGCATGTTTTCCATATATAGTCATACGTACTCGCAATGAGAAACTTGCGTAACATCTTTTGTCCTACCAGCCGGTGGCAGCCGGGCCTCAAGGGAATCTACTGGTAATTAAGGTACTCCTTTTAATAGAGCACCGGAGCAAAGCATTAACACTTGGTGAAAATATGTGATCCTCATACCTACGCTTTCCCTCCAGCTTATCCCAGCTTGCTGTCACTCCGGGGCCTCGGGTTCCGGACATAGACATGTGCAAACAACTTGTAGATACAATCTAAGCAATAATTATAGAGCTTAAATCTAAGATCATGCCACTCGTGCACTAGTGACAAGCATTAAACACAACAAGATTGCAGCAACAATAACTTCACAAACTTATATAGATAGACTAATCATAATGTAACAATCCATCGGATCCCAACAAACACAACACCGATTACATCAGATGGATCTCAATCATGTAAGGCAGCTCATGAGATCATTGTATTGAAGTACATGGGAGAGAGAGTACCAACTAGCTACTTCTAGAACCCGTAGTCCAAGGGGGAACTACTCATGGAGCATGATGGAGGCGGTGGCGTCGATGGAGATGACTTCCGGGGGCACTTCCCCGTCCCGGTGGCGTGCCGGAACAGAGATTCTGTCCCCCAAAACGGAGTTTCGCGATGGCGGCGGTGCCCCTGGAGTCTTTCTGGAGTTTCGTCAATTGGTATCGGGTTTTTAGGTCGCGAGGGATTTTATAGGCGAAGAGGCGGCGCAAGGGGGTGCCTAGGGGGTCCACACCCTAGGGCGGCACGCCCCCCCTCTTGGTCGCGCCAGCCTATGGTGCGGAGGCCCTGGGCCTCCTCTCCGTCTCCCCTTCGTTGTTCTGGTCCGTCTCGGTGAAATAAGATGTTTGGCTTTTGTTTCGTCGAATTTCGAGAATATTGCCCGAACAGCCTTTCTGGAACCAAAAACAGCAGAAAACAAGAACTGGCACTTCGGCATCTTGTTAATAGGTTAGTTCCGGAAAATACATCAAAACGATATAAAGTATGAATAAAACATGTAGGTATTGTCATAAAACTAGCATGGAACATAAGAAATTATAGAAACGTTGGAGACGTATCAGGCGGCGCGCCGGCCTTGGTGGCCGCGCCGGCCTATGGGGAGGGCCCATGGCGGCCCTCCTCGGCCTCCCCTTTTTGGCTGGCTCCGTCATTTGGAAAAAAAATAGGAGCTTCGGAATATTTTCCGTCAATTGTTGATCTTCAGAAATATTGTATCCTGACGGCGCTTTTTCCAGCAGAATCCTGACTCCGGTGAGTAATTCTCCAATAATCATGAAACATGCTAAATAGGTGAAATAACATAAGTATCTTCTCTAAATATGAAATATATCAATGAATAACAGTAAATTATGATATAAAATAGTGATGCAAAATGGACGCATCAGGGACCGACCACGGTGGCGGCGGGTCTGTGGGGCGCTCGTCCTGTCGTGCGAGGAAAAATCCACGTAGCTCCTCACGGATTTGTGCGATGACAACACCGGATTGGAAAAAAGAAGCTAGAAAAGAGACCGATTTGCCCTAGAGAGTCGGATTTTCGAAATCAATCTTGTGCTTGAACATGACATAACATATGTGTATCATTCAAAAGCGAAGTAAGTTTAGGATTATACAGGTCGACCGACTTTGAGGTAAAATTATGGTGACCCAACATACCACTGCATGGTGTAGTATGCAACTCGTCGACATAACACCAATGAAACACCGTTCCACTAGTATTACATCCCTCGGAGTGGTACAACAGAAACATATGCGGGTCCAAGGCATGTCTATAGGATTACACACATACTCTTTACATAAGATCAACACAGCCTCCTACTTTACAATGAGGTAAAACTGCAAATAAACTCCAGAAAAACGACTCGTAGTCTAATCCATCATGAACTCTATCTAGAGAGGTACTTGGCTTACTACATAACTATAGATCAATTAACTCTGTCTATTTAGGTTCTAGGATTAGGGAAATGATTCCCTTCTACTGCTAATCTAGGTTTTCTCCAAGGTGGATGTGGTGTTGGACTCTTTTGGTAGGATCCTGTCCCTTGAAGTAATTGGTTGACTCCTGGGTCTTTGATTTGCACTGTAGATTCTCCTTCAATGCCTTCAAATCTAAGCAAGAGATTTAAACAGGGATGAGTACGAGCGTACTCAACAAGGTCATTATAGGAAAGAGGCGTTTAATTCACTAGCTACAGCCACGGACCAGAAAGTCGTATGCAATGCAAGTTTTTATAAATATTTCTTCAAAAGGTTGCTTTTATTCTGAAAAACTATGTCCGCAGCCTTCACCGGGTGTCTAGAACTTCATTAAGTTCCTTTCCAGTGGCGTTCGCAGTTCCAAACCAGGAACAGGGAGTGACAAGCCACAATTTGATACACTCTGCAGAGGTGTGTTACTTTACCCATAAAAGATCTTATCCTTGTTACCAGCCGGGGGCAACCCGTCCACACTTCCTTGGTATGGGGCCACGTATAAGTCATAGCCAATCGTTGGGCCTTCCCGCGACCCCGCATACCCACCCTTTTGTAATCCACTGACCTCGATTAACTCATACAATCAATCCCTGGGCCAGCCCGTTACAATCTATCATAGGTACATCCCGCAGTAGAAGCAATGGACTTTGTCCCCCGGGGCTTCCTCCCTGTCTAAGCATGTACATGCTGGCCACCTACAGTTGTACCCGTTGGTATGCGAGAGGGAAAATCACAGCTGACTACTCCGTCCAACTCCAGATCTTATGGTAAACACGGTATTACGGCGCAAAAAATCATTGAATGACATTTGTTGTTAATCCTATGTGAATATAAACCCATTGCAATGGGACCTCCACCGGACTCATACCATGGTTCCTTTGCCCATCATATAGTCATATTCATAGTTATGGAAGTATTATTTTGTTTTTCATGCAAGAGTGTAAGTATAGTACTTTGCAAGTAATTTGATAAAAATACTCAAATGACATGAGCAAGCGATGAACTTGCCTTTCTTGACTGCAAGATTATGCAGTCAAGGACTTCGATACGGAATAACTCCAAATTCTAAAATAGCATCATCGTCCGGTAAGGACAATATTTAAAAGATTGGCAAATATGCTATAATGCATAAGTATGAGATGCAATCGCTCTAAGCGTGACCTACCCCCAATGATTTAGGATTAGTGAGTTGGAATGATAGGTTTAGGGTGTGTTGCACTTTTAGAGTGATTCCACAAACAAGGTTCTTATTAGGATTTGGTTGTCTTAGTGGTATAATGCATCTTAACAATCATACACACCAAGGTATAGTAGTTGCATAATAAGAAAAGAGCAGTTGTCAATTTTAAGTCCTATGGTGCATGGTTGATAATTACTTATTATATACTTCAAAAGAATAAATTTTGAAGAACATATTTAAAGTACAAACTATTTGCTTCTATGGTTTACTATGGTTCTCAATAGAGTTTTCTAATTTAGTATTATATGGATCACAACAAAGTTGGATTGAGTTCCTAGTCATGTACTGGTTGCATGGTTTGGGTTAAGCCAAGGCATATTAAGCAATTGATTATATAAAGGGTTCCTACCATGGTTGGTTATATCTTACTGGTGATAGATAGCTATGGTCTATTGGTTCTATTAGGCAGGTTTAATGACTATTCTGTTTTTACTTCAAAAGAATAACTTTTGAAGAACATATTATTTAATTAATAAGAAGTATTTCAATTAAGGCTTATGGTTTCTAGGGTTTGCTCTTGGATCCACTAGATAAGGAATAGTTAGTTCCTAAATAGGATGGTTCATAAATATCTAATACTAGTAGGGTTTAGTGGGTATGGGTATATGATGCAAAATATTGGACATGGTTGCTATTAGAGTTCATCACAATGGTGTGATACTAAATATGGATAATTAAGGATGATGGCCTTGGTAATAGTAACTAGGGTTGATCCTACTTGATCATCTAGGTTTTATTAGGATGAGTACATGAAATACCAACTTATAAGTAATATGGCTTCTACTATTTTTATGAGAACAAGAGTATGTATTTAGTTGTTAATTATGGATCTATGAGTGAAAGGAGAGTAACATGGTCACATTTTATAACCTCCTAGGGTTTAGGATATATATTGTTGAAGTGAAAGCACAATAGGATTCACATATAGGATTTAGGGTTTTAGGGTTCTCACATGAAATTATAAGGTTGTAGTATTGTTTATAATTGCTTAGGGTTTCCTATTTGTGATGTAATCCTTAAGTTAACAAATTGATGAAAAATTTGAAGTTATTAGTAACTTTGAAATAAAAATAATAATGTATTTAGCATTTTAATATTTTTAGAGGGTTAATAATTAAGATAACTATTATTCGGCGGTCAACGGTGTCCTAGCGGTCAGCATCGGCGGCGGTGATGGAGCTCGCCACGGTGTCAACCGGATAGAGGTGGAAGACGACCTCGTCCCTCCTCCAAAATATATGGAACGAAGAGGTATGGGCTTCTCCTGGGTGATACTTGGGCTAGCGTTGGTGGGCTTATGATGGGCTGCGATGGCCTGCTTAGATCTGGTAATTCTCTTTCTCCTTTTCCTTTTATCTTTTCTGTTTTCTGTTTTGTATTTTATGTTTTTCAATTTCATTTTTAATCTAGTTTGGTTTTGCAGGTCTATGCCTAGTTTAATTCGATTAAAATATCTCAAGTAAAAATTGCTTTGGTGACTTATCTAATATACTTTGTTATAGTATTTATATATAATCATTAACACTATTGAAAATGAGAAGGAGATATTCTCCATGGATATGAATTGTATTTTTAAATTTTGAGGTGTTCATATTATTTTTTGGAAAGTATATTTTTCTTACCAAGTGACAGAATGAGTTTCATTTAGTGCTTCATTGCAAGTAATAGTCTATAAGGTAATATTTATTACTTAGAATCTTATTTAAGATGGGGATCTCAGAGTCATGATTTCATGTGGTTAATTATCAGTGCTAGGAAATTATGTTGGGTCTATTTCACTGTTGTAACTTTTGTTTTCTAAAATCCTGGTTTGAAATGATTAAGATAAATCTTATGTATTTACTCATCATTGATATTTTGGAAATATAACATGTTTATGTATTCATTATTGATTTTATATCTTGAGTTTATTTCCAGGAATATGGTTGTGAACACCATGCTTGGAGTTGGGAGTTAGGGTTTAGTATTAGGATCATTTTATGCTCACCAGGTGAAGCATAAACATAATCGTGATATGGTTTAGGGTTTTACTTGTGACACTAACTAATACACAAGTTAGGTTGAGATATGTCATATGTATGAGTTGACACCATGTTGAATTATCTAGGGTTGCTCTTGCTCTCCAATGATAGGATGCCTTTCTCGGAATATTACTGAGATTGTGAGATTGTGACACTGGGTTGGGTAGGCAAGGGTTTGGTATAATGCAGATATTCTCTACTGGAATTGTTAGACATAACTAGTGTTGTTTATTAATGGTGTCCCTATGATTTTATGTGATGGATGATATTTGCTTATCACATTAGGATTTAACTTATCCTTACATATCTCCAAAGCATAATCATGTATTAGACATGATCAACTTATTCTTAATGGCTTCTACTTCAAGTTCTTAGGGTTTATGATCATTACTAAGGTGTGTTGATCAAGGGTTTTGGCTTCCTAAGGTATTTCTAATGAAATGGGGTTTTCATCTCTAATATCAACTATTGTCTTGATCAACTAGGATATAGTACTTATTTTATACTTTCTTGGAGGGACATGGCTATGGTTGCCTCAATAGTTTATACCCATTGGAATTCCTGAGATAATAACTTAGAGCTCTTCTCAAGGAATGATGATATATTCTTCTGGGTATATGGATAGTTCTCTCCCTCAAAACCAAGTGTTGACTCACTGACTTGAGTGTAACACCATAGCTTGAGCTCTTTTATATAGGAATGGATTAATCTAGGTTTTATGGTGTACTCACAAGATCTCCTTAGGTATCTGAGCTAAAACTCCACTTGTCTGGCTTAGTTGGATTAGTCTCATCCTTACTTCGTCAACTCATGGATATGGTCTTATTCCATTTGATCCTAGAACATCTCACCACTCCAATATGAGATAGATCATATCCTAATGCTTTAGTTCAACAGTTATCCTTGATTATTTAATAGGTCTAGCTAAGGTTGTATTAATGGTTTCTCTCACTTGGGAATGACTTAAATAATACCCTAAGGTTAGGCTCCAAAGATAATGATGTGATCATCAAGATCTACGATTAATCCTCTCTTTTCTCTATGGTTTGGTGGAAATGAATGTGGATAGTTAAGAATGGAATGATCAAGGTTTAATAAAGAACTTGTACAATGCCCTCGATATGAGTTCAAGAATTGAGTTTAAGAGATACCATGAGGATCATGGTAGGAATATTTATTAGTAAAAAGGATATGGAAAAGATAATTAATGAATGGTTTCTCACTTCTCTGTATTATTTGGTTTGTGGTTGAATAAATATATCCATATGTTATGACAAGGAATATCATCTTATGATCTTTTATAAGATCAAGTAGTTGATCCTTGATTTATGTGTTATTGGGTTAGTTTTAGTTCCATTTGATTTAACCCCTTATATCAAATCATCTCTACCCAAAACAAGGTTTGAGCAAAAGTCACATTTGAGGTTTATAGCGCTTGACTTGATGATCTACTTCAATTTCATCAACTCAAGTGAAGCTTCAGTTACTATGACATGTTTTATTTGAAAGCACAAAAATTCCCCGGATTTTCTATGCATGAATGCAATGCACACATTTGTTTCCTCTCATTTTGTAATCCCAAATCCTGGGATGTTACAAAAATTTAGTCACGATGTTCCTGAAGTTGATTTTTTCTGATCTTGTTACAACGCATGGGCTATTTGCGGCTCCATCAAATGTGAGGCACGACGACATGGCCTCGACTCTAAGAACGGAGACACACGGGATCGTGGTGGCGTGGCCTTGACCTCCCGACAAAGAGCAGCCCTGACAACGCACACGGCGGCAGCGGGCGTGGCCTCGACCTCCCTTCACAGAGGTAGCTCGGCCAACGCCCACAAAGTAGTGGATGGGCTTCCTGGCCTACGACAATGGGTTTGCGAAATTCCCATTTAGAATCTGTAACCACACAAGGTGGAGCCTTATCTCTTTAAAATTCTGCATCGACATACTTTGATGTTTAGAAATTCATATTATAGACCAAGCGAGGTGACCTTGGTCCCCTTTTCATCGCATTGGGCGCATTTCCCCTAGCTAAAATAAAAAAGGAGAGGCTCTTTCGTAGGGATTTTGGTGCCATGTTATGGTTTGACTAAGAGTTGTTAATATCTTTCAGACTTTATTCTATAATTGTTCAAGTCAGCTCGTGTATCTACCATGTACTATTCGTTACTGTAAATATATATGTAGTATTGATTGTAAAAAAAGTATTAGGTAAAAGGCTCGGTCACAACCTGATGAAGGTAGTTGCATCCTAGTAAAAATGTTTTACCGCGCCAATAAAATACTGATTTGTGATAGCTAAATTTTTCATGGTCTAAAAAAAATGTAAAATAAAACATAAGATCCAAAGGTTTTTAGGCATGGTAAGGATAGGCCGGTAAGAATCGAAATTAATGTGGTTGCTGACTTCGACACGTGAAATTTCTTCATGGGCGAATGAGATTTATGAATAGAGACAATCATATTCTCAAATATGATCGATGGTAGTTGCGTTCCACCGTGAAATAGTAAATATTAATCCGTGGCAACGCGCGGACATATTTCCTAGTTTTTACCTATGTTAACATGCATTCTATGTTCTCGACTTCTCGTGTAACCGAATTTTCGCAGGTGGAACATATTTGGCTGATTGCCTCGTACTATTTAAAATGGGGAAGTTTCATGATATGCAGTTGGTCTGACTTGTATCAGATTTGATGATAACGTGTTTGTAGTAAAAGATTTTAGAGAAAGAACACTTGCTTTCATTGATGAATAGGGGGTATTTATATAGTGGGAGATCACCTTTCTGAAAACATATAAACAACGCCATAAGATCATCCTTAAGAATGTCCCAAAAATGTTGGTAAAACTTTGCCGGAAATCCATCCAGACCCGGAGCTTTATTAAGTTCCATTTGTGAGATCGCCTCATGAACTTCATCAGCAGTAAAATTCTCAATTAAAAGGCGATTCTCAGTAGAAGAAAGCTGCGGGATATCATGAATATGATCTTCCAGCATGCAAAAATCATTCTTTATAGGATCCCCAAAAAGCTTCTTATAATACTCGGTAATGTAGATCTTTAGATTTTCATCCCCCACAATAGTCCCTTCTTCCTGCTCAAGTTGATTTTTTTTTGTTTTTTCTATGTTTCTCATTAGCAATTAAGTGAAAGTATTTGATGTTATCTCCTCCCTCCTGCACATATTTAACTTTAGCCCGCTGAGCCCATTTTATTTCTTCATCACGTCTGAGCTTATTTAACTTCTCATTTGCCAACTTTAAATCAGCTCGCTCAGTAGAAGACAACGGAATAGTCTCAGCTTTGATATCTAAAATATCAATTATTTCTAACAAACGCTGTTTTTCCTTTTTGTACTTTCCACTTAAATTTTTAGCCAACCTCTAAAAAAACGACGCAAATGTCTAATATTTTTCTGTCATGTTTGAATTGGTGTGCTTCCAGGAGAAATCGCCGCCCATTCGGTTGTGGCCATTTCAAAGAAACCGTCTTGCTGAAACCAAGAAAGCTCAAAAGAAAACCTAGCATTATTCCCACGATGCGCCTGATGACCAGAATCAATCAGCAAAGGTGAATGTACTAGGACGTCGCCTAGAGGGGGGGTGAATAGGCGGTGTATAAAAACTTCTACTTGAGAGCTAAACTAGGCGGAATAAAACTACACATGTGTTTACTAGTTTAGCTCAAAGCCTATCAACAAGGGGTTTGCCTAAGAGCACCAACAACCTATGCTAGCATGATGAGCAACAAGGGATAACAAGCTAGGTATAGCACATCAAGCAAGATAGATATCACAATGTAAAGTGCATAGGTAAATGAGCTCGGGTTGAGAAGTAACCGGTGCACGAGGAGACGACGATGTATCCCGAAGTTCACACCCAAGGGTGCTACGTCTCCGTTTGAGCGGTGTGGAGGCACGAGGCACTCCAAGAAGCCAACTAGGGCCACCGTATTCTCCTCGAGCCTTTCCACCAAAGGAAAGCCTCGATCCACTAAGGGACCTTGAGGGTGGTCACCGAACCCGTACAAGCTTGGGCAAACACCCAAGTATCACACTTGAGGCAACTCCACAACGAGGAGGCTCTCAAGTACACGGCCACAAGAGGAAACACACACCACCAAGGAAACACACTCCACCTAGGATGCTCATGCGCCACAAGAGGCTAACACACTCCACCAAGGAAACCAACTCCACCAAGGATGCTAATGCGCCACAAGAGGCTAACACACTCCACAAAGGAAACGATGCGCCACAAGAGGCTAACACACTCCACAAAGGAAACACTACCACTAAGGCAAGAACACCACTAAGGTAACAAGGCCACTAAGGCAAGAACACCACTAAGGTAACATGCCCTCTACGAGATCGAAACCCCGGAGAGAACCCAAACCGATGCACCTAATGCAATGGCTAAGAACACCACTAAGATGCCCAAGTTCTTCTCTCCCAAATTCCAACAAAGCTACACAAGCTATTGGGGGAATAAGGGAGGAAGAACAAAGAGTGGAGAAACACCAAGAAACTCCAAGATCTAGATCTAGCAAGATCCCCTCACTTGGAGAGGGATTCAATTGGTGAAGCTCTAGATCTAGATCTCCTCTCTCCTTTCCCCCAAAAATATGCAACAAATAGTGGGGGGGTCAAGAGGAGGATCAAACAACTCAAGGTCAACAATGGAGGAGAGAGAATGGAGGGGAAGAAGTGTTTGGGTAGGAGGTGGAAGAGAGGTATAAATAGGGGCTCCAAAATATAGCTGTTGGGGGCTGGAAAAACAGTCAGATTCGTCCCAAGCGGTACTACCGCTGTGTGAAGCGGTACTACCGTTTTCCCCCCAAAAAGCAGATCTGAAAAACGGGCCAAAACCGGTAGTACCACTACACAGAGCGGTACTACCGCTTGTGCTGAAAAAGGCATCTGAGAAAGTGAGAGAGAGAGATGGCAGCGAAGCAGTGCAGCGCATGCGGTAGCAGGTGGGGCCATCTGTGGCAGGCGCGTGCAGCATGCAGCGAGGCAGGCGAGCGCATGTGGGCGAGCTGGGCGTGGGGCCAGGCCACGCTCTCCCGCGCGGGAGACCGTACGGTGCGGGTGCGGGTCAACGCCCGATCTCTCGATCGGCGCGGACGAGCGAGGCAGCCTCGAGCGGCAGTGGCGCGGGCTCGCGTGCAGCGCCTGGCGAGCTGGGCCGTGGTGGCCCAGTGCGGGCGGCAGCAGTGGGGATGTGGAGGCGGCGCGGGAGAGAAATGGAAAAAAAGAAAGAGGGCCGGTACTGCCGGGCCCGGTATCGGCCTGGTACCGTAATGGTTACGGTACTACCGGCCTGGTACCGGCCCGGTACCGCTCCGGGTCCAGTAAGGCTGGGAGGCAGCTGCGGTACTTGGGCCGGAAGCCCAAGCGGTACTACCGCCCACTTTTTCTTTTTCTTTTTTCTGCAAAACGGAAAGAGCGATAACTCGGGCTAGGAAAATCGGAATGACATGAAACCAATTTTGTTGGAAAGAGGGCGACGAGAGCTACCACTACACAAGGTGAAAACATGGAAAAGAGTGAGTGATGATTTTCTCATGGTCATAGAGGTGTATCCTCTCAATATGGTATATCGGGAAAATCATCACCCTTGCGCGTGCAACATGCAATGCAACCGAAATCCGTTCCATGCATAAGAACCAAGAAGAACCAAGAACACGATGCAATGCATGCAAGGTTTGAGCTCTCTCCGATGATGCGACTCACTATCCTATCGAGCACAAACCTAGTCCTTGCGTGTTCTTCTCGAGTCGGCAAGCTTCGTCTTCATACTCTTCATGATTGTACATGCCACCGTCTTCCTTCAACATACACGCCACCGTCTTCATCCATCTTCAACGCACGCCACCATCTCCACCCATCTTCTATGTCGTCTTCATCTTCAACACCGTCTTCGTCTCTCTTCGACACCGTCTTCATCGTTGTACTCCGTCTTCTCCATCTTACAACCTTGAGTCCGACATGGCTATGGACTTGACCTAAGATCAATTCTCAATGCAACCGTTAGTCCATAGGGATTGTCATGAATTACCAAAACCACACATGGGGTAATGGACATGTTCTTTCAATCTCCCCCATTTTGGTAATTGATGACAATCTCTTTGAGAGGGTTTAGATATGGAATTTAGCGAACAACCCAAGTTGAATATTTAGAACAAACTCCCCCATAATATATGCATGTGTGAATGAACTTGAATTTCATTGCATATACCAAGCAATTAAAGCCTAGCGGAGTATCCTCTAAATATTCAACCATGCAAAGCAACAAATGCTAGGCATGAAAGGCAAATGCTTAAGAACCAACAAAAGCAATTCCCTTAAACCCTCCAAACTTCTCCCCCATTGGCATCGATTGCCAAAATGGACGAAAGGTTTGGAAGGCCAATATAGTGAGCGTTCCTCCATAAGTTGTGCATTTCTCATAATTGTGAGTGAAATCAAATGCACATATTCAATGACGAATATTCGGAGGAAATCAAACTATATTGAGGATCATAGATTGCAAGAGGATGTGAAGGTGAGAAAGCTTCGACAAATGAAGCAAGCAATCAATGAACCAATAAGAAACGCAAGCTTAATAAGAGGCAAGTCAAAACGAAGCTTGTGCCAAAATCAAGTATGAGTGCGTGAAGATGCAAATAGGATAAAACAAGCACTCATGACCAAGATCTTTGTGGAGTCATTAACAAGTCAAATAAGAATAAAGGAATGGACTCCATCAAAGAGGGATATCAAAAGATATGCACCATCTCTTATGTGTATAAGTTTCTCTAAGTGGACAACATCACGAAGACGTTTATCCACAAAGAAACATGCACACACAAGATAGGTACAAGAGAGATAGAGCAAGATATCCAAAAAAAAACATGCTCAAGGAATTATCTCATTATAGGAAAGTAAAACCAAATATCAAGTAATGAGATAGCCAACTCCCAAAGAAAGCAAGGTTCCAAATAAACCAAACCCTCAACGCTTTTCATGATGGCACAAAGTACCGAAAAGAAAAGGTTTGTATTCCAAGTCAAATTCTTGAAACAAGAGAGTGTTCTAGCAAACATAGGAGAGCTCCCCCAAAATTAGTTCACCATTTAGGATTTTGCATTTGAATACAAAATGCACAAATGCGGGATCATCGCTCAACAATTGTTTATCAAAACACTAACAAGGTTCAAGTAAAAAAGAGGAGGTACATAAGAAGCAAGTAAGACATATGGGAGTCTAACCCACAAGGACAAATTCTTGGCAATAGCTAAAGCAAATGAGCACATGAGCCAAGTGTGAGGATGATCCGGAGCAATACCACACAATTTATTACCAATTGTCCAAGGACAAGAGGTATTTAGGAAATATCCATATGGTAGTTTGTGAGTATGTCCAAGATTATCTTCACAACAAAGAAATCATATGGTAAAGTGGGTTTTGTTTGAGCAAACATGTCACATAGGAGCAAGCTAATCTATAATATCAATTCTATGTGACACAACCTCAAATGTTCACATTTTCTAGGCTTGTAAGATGCACAAAGCATAATACTCCCCCATAATGTGATAAAGATACTTTTTGTGCAAGAGGCAAATAAGAACCAAGTGAGATGATTAATGGACATTATATAATTTTAATTCATCATGTCGCACATTTTAAGATTGTGAAATGCACAAAGCATATCACTCCCCCAAAATGGGATAGTCCATTAATTTCTAACATGAGCCAATCAACTAAGATATCAATAAGATGCAATAGGCTCAACAAACAACAATTGTACATGATGTGCCACCCAACATATATAAGCATGGAAGCAAGATAAGCAAGTAGGAAGCACAACATACACAACCACATGCAAGGTACAAAACCAACACATGTGAAAGGGGAGCGAGTAACTTTCAATGTAAAGGAGTTGAGGACTCGTTACCGCAAGGAGGTGCATGGGTAAAGGATGAAAGGAAAACAACTTGACTTGAGGCAGTGAGAATGATGAAGATCCCCTAAGTCTTCATGAGCTAGTCAAGCCTCCATGCCCTCCACTTGTACCTATTGATCAAATTTTGGCTTATTGGTCCCCAACCAAGTTGGGTCCTAAGAAATTAGTCACAATAGGCTTGGCAACCCAAATGGTTCTTTTTGAGAAACCACATTAAGTGCCCATATATTTGGCAAACACATTTCCAACCTTATCCTTGCAAAGAGAATAAGCACCACCGATCAAGATAGGGTTGGATGAGTTACCACTAGTGCAAAAGGAGGAGATGTGGCCCTTCTCGCGGCATATGTAGCATGTTCTTCTCTTCTCCTTCTTCTCACTTGATTTCTCCACAACGGGAGCCTTGGCTTGATCCTTCTTGGGTAGCGGCCTTTCTTCAAGTCGAGGTAGACCTTGAGCTTGACCTTGAGGTAGACCATGAGCTCCATCTTGAGGCCGCTTCCCTTGTTTCTTCTCACCAAGTGGCTTCTTCTTCAAGGGGCACGATCTAACATGATGCCCTTCAATCTTGCACTTGAAGCACACAATGTTGGCAGGATCCTTCACATGCCCTTGGCCCTTCTTCCGCTCACTACTAGGAAAAGGCCTAGCCGTAAGGTTGACTTCAGTGGCGCACCATGATGGCCGTGCGCCACTACTACTTAGCAGTGGCGCACCACAAAATGGTGGGCCACTGTTACAAATGTAGTAGTGGCGCACCTTGTTTGTGGTGCGCCATTACTAATCCCTGGCAGGAGGCCAGCTCCTACCCAAAACTAATAGTGGCGCACGTCTCCATGGTGCGCCACTGCTACTTTGCTTACTTATGGCGCATGGCGTAGTGGTGCACCACTGCTATGAGGAGGCCAGGGCCCTTTAGAGATGAGAGCTTTAGCAATGGCGCACTGCCGTGGTGCGCCACTACTAGCTATGGCGCACCGCCGACATGGTGCGCCACTGCTAAGTTGGGCAGGGGCGTGGGTCTGCGTGTACTAGGTGAGCAGTGGCGCACCACTTAGCAGTGCGCCATTGCTATGTCACCCTAGCAAAGGGCGCACGGCTATGTGGTGCGCCACCGCTAACCTCGGGACCATTTCCTCGCTTTTCACCCTCCACACACATGTGCCACCCACTTTCCCCAAACACTCTTCCACCACCACCTCCCACCAAATCTGGATCTGGTCGTGTTGCCCCTCCTTCCCACCTCATTTTCACCTCTTCATTCACCAAAATTAAGTTGGTAAACTTAATTTTCTTCATACGTAAGTAATGGTGAAGCTTTCTTAGCTCAATACCCTACTCAATCTCAACTTTTTACCTCATCCAACACTCTAGGTCTCGCCGTATCGGTAACTTTGTTGGTTTTATGCTTTGTGTGTGACCGGTTTCGATCGTCTTGCACACACACGTGTGTGTGCACATATGTTATGCGAAGCTCATGTGTTGTGCGCATGCACGAAAAGCGTCTCGATCACGTGCATGTGTGTTGTATGCGAAGCCTCCACATGTGTTGTACTTCCCGCCCGCATTCTTCGACGTTATGGTGCATCTGCTGGTACATATCGTGGAGGATATCATCCAACTGGGGCCGACGTTCCTGCACAGCATGATGCCGTTTGAAAGGATGAATGGTGTCATCAAAGGGTACGTTCGCAACAGAGCACGTCCAGACGGAAGCATAGCCAAGGGCTTTCTGACCGAAGAGTGCATCTCCTTCTGCACGAGTTATCTAGAAATCGAGAACCCCGTTGGCCTGCCCATAAACAGGCATCTCGGGAAGCTCGCTGGATGGGGTCACCGCGACGGTAGCCGCGAAATGCATGTCGACTTGAAGGGTCGAATCGCCGACTTTGAAAGAGCAAACCTAGTCGCGCTATAACACATAGACGTGGTCGATCCTTGGGTGGTAGAGCACAAAACCTTCATCGCAAAGACGTACAGTGATCGGGGCCAACAGAGGACGGACGGAGATATAATCAAAGAGCACAACTCAACCTTCACGCGGTGGTTCAAGGACAAGATGCTGACGTACCCTATAGATGAGGATTCTTCTGCGGAAGAAAAACTCATATTCGCCTTGTCACAGGGCGCCGAACACAACCTGATGACATTTCAGGCGTACGATATCAACGGCTACACATTCTACACCGAGGAAAAGGACATGAAGAGCGATTATCAGAACTCCGGGGTAACGATGGAGTCCTACACCGGTGACGTCAAGCAGAGATACTACGGAAAGATCGAGGAGATCTGGGAGCTGAGCTATGCCGGAGAGAATGTGTCGATGTTCCGTGTCAGGTGGGCCAAGAACGTCATAAAAGAAGACCGGCATTTCACCACCATGGTTATACCCGAAGCCAAATCCAAGACAGCGGGCGCAAAGGTCACCGCGAAATATGAGCCATGGGTACTAGCTTCCCAAGTGGACCAATGCTTCTTCATTACCGACCCGCAAAAGCCCAGCCGTGTTGTCGTGGGGAGAGGCAAAAGGAGCATCATCGGAATGGATGGAGCCGCCAACGAGCTAGACTTTGACCATTACGGTGATCCGAAGATGGAAGATGACGACGACGATGATGAAGAACCATACACAACAAGAAGAAGCAGGACCACCCTACCTAAAGGCCGTCCATTCAAGAGAAGAAGTCAAGGAGTTCCGGGGCTAAATTATTCAACCGCGAGAAAGAAGGGCAAGAAGATTGTGAAAAGATAATTATGTATCATTTTCTTGTATGAATAATGGATGTCATATTGTTAATCTACACATTGTACCGATCAAAATAGACATATAATTTATATTTTTGGATATTTTCTAGATTCTATAGTATTTTAAATATTCTACATAATTATAATTATTTATGCCTTTTATTTTGGTGTATTATGCTATTTTCGATGTTTATTATAGTGTTAAATCAATTTAAAAAGAAAAGGAAAAAATTGGGGCCGCCAGGGTTCGAACTCGGCCGGCAGGGTTTGGCACAAACCAACCAGGGACAGAGCCGATGCGGTACTAATCGGAATATGTCAAATCCCCACGCGTTTTGCTTTTGACCTAGACATAAAGTGGTAGTGGCGCACCCCTAGAGGTGCGCTATTGCTAAGCCTCATAGTGGCGCACCACTAGAGGTGCGCTATTGCTAAGGGTGTCTGGGACTTAGCCAAAAATCCCCCGTCCCGACCACGCATCCTCCATTCCCCATTCTTCCCCGCACCCCTCGATCCTCTCCGACGCCGGCGGCCGCCCTCCCCGAACGACGCGAGCGACCCCGGCGACGCCCTCCTCTCCTCGCCACCTCTCCGACGCCCTCACCACCCCGGCGACGCCCTCCTCTCCTTGCCACCCCGGCGACGCCCTCCTCTCGCATCGTCACCGACGCCCTCGATCTTGATCTCCGGCGGCCAGATCCCCTCGATTTCCCTCCTGCCACCGGCGGGTGCCTCTCCTCTGCATCGTCACCGACGCCCCCTGCTCCTCCACATCGGCGTCATCTTCGAGGGTGAGCTCGTTGGTGTCCTCGTCTGCGACCTCGTCGGCATCCTCCTCTGAGACCTCCACCACAACGCCATCATCTTCGAGGGTGAGCGAAGCCTCCTGCCCCATCTCCCCTCTCCCCTGCCCTCTCCGCTGCTAGTAGTAGGTTCCTCTCCCCTCCCCTCTCCCCTCAGTAGGTTCTCTCGTGAATTAGATACTAGCTAATGTTCTCTAAAACTTTGCAAATGAAATATTCGAAATGTTTCAAATTATAAGTGGTGCTATCGCTAGCAGCAGGTTCATTTAGTTTCATTGCTACTACTAGCAGTAGTTTCATTTAATTTGGTGATATAGAAATAGCTAGGATTTGTTACTGCTAGGATTTGTTAGCAGTTTCATTTAGTTTAGGTGGCAGTAGCAAATTTAGGTTTAGGAAATTTAGGTTTAGGTGGCAGTAGCTTATGTTCATCCACTGCTTAAGTTAATATATGCTAGTGCTTGCTGCTGCTTGCTGGTGCTTGCTAGTGCTTCCTAGTGCTTGCTGCTGCTGCTAGGTTCTTAGGTTGCTGTTAGTTGCTAGGTTGTTAGTTGCTAGGTTGATTGCTGCTGCTGCTAGGTTGTTAGTTGCTAGGTTGATTGCTAGGTTTAGGAAATTTAGGTTGATGGCTGTCGTTGCTAGGTTGTTAGTTGCTAGGTTGATTGTTGCTCGCTGGTAGGTTTAGGAAATTTAGGTTTAGGTGGCGGTAGCTTATAGCTTGCTTGCTGCTGTCGCTATGTGCTTACAATTTAAAGCAGTTAGTTTTTTTAGCTTACTGGATGAAAGCTTGATATTCTTGCTGCATATGTGTATCATTTAGTTCATTGAGCCCATCCTTTATTTTGATGTTTACATGTATATTATGTTATTTTGGGAAGTCTATGGTTTTCCCCACATATGCTACTTGCATTGTCTGTTTCTTGTATTTATAGTTCCATATATCATATGGCTCGAAAGCATACAAGTGTCTTGTACTGTATGTGTTGGAGTTCATAGGAATGCAGCTAGTTCTTTGTAGTTCAGTTTTACAATTTATTTTGTCTATGCTATGTCTCTGGTTATATGCATATCATAAAGGCAGCAGCATTTCCATTGATCTTGGACTCTTGGTAGTGTAGCAAGAAAGGAAGGGGGAAAAATCATGGAAAATATCATGGAAAAGCTGTTTTTGTTCCAAATGTCCATACTGTGTGACTTTACCATGCAACCAATGCCTCACACACACTAATTAGCGAGTATACTCGGTTCATTCTCCGGTTTAGTTCATACACACTAATTTAGTTCTAACCGTTGATGCTCACAGTGTTCATTTTGATGTTTACAGAGACTAGTTGTAGCAGCACCTGACCGCCGAGCGCACCTTGGAGCAGCGAGCTGGAGAAGCACGCCGTGCCGCCCTCGACCGCCGACGCTGCCACAGAGGACCGCCGCCGCACTTGCAGACAGGTAGCCCCCGATGCCCCTCCTCCTCCTCTAGTGATGTTGCTTGCTGGTGCTACCTAGGCTGCTGCTAGGTAGCTCTTTTATTTTTAGAGGTGAGGTGCTGCTAGGTGCATGTGCTAGGTAGCTCAAGGCACAAGTTGCGCAGATCCCGACATTGGTCGAGGAGCAAGTGCGGCAACAAGTGCAACAAATCGTGGAGACCCAACAGAGGACGTAATGACAGCAAGTGGAGGACCAAGTGGGCACGACGCTTAGCTCCCTCATCCCTACCTTGGTTGCCGGTCTGGACGCGTGGTATAAGGGAGGACAAAAGGGGGAACCCCCGGTTCCCAGTTTCGCGGGCAGCAACTCCCACAACGTGGAGCCATCGGTGAGTCCGCAGGCGGCAACAATGGTGTCTCCGGCGGCACCAACCTTGGTGGCTCCGGCGGCGCCAACCGTGGTGGCTCCCGCGGCGCCAACCTTGGTGTCTCCCGCGGCGCCATTACTTCAGCTCAATGCACCCGTCGCTGCGGATAATACGCCGCCCGGCACCGCGCCAACAAGCGGCCACTCCATCAGTTGCACGCCCGCCGCCGGCGGTGCCTCGACCTTAGCCGAGCTGGACGCCATCACGGTAACCAACCCTTGGCCAATGACTTCCATATCCTTGCCTTTGACTAGCTAGCCATCCCTAACACCCTACATGTTTTCCGCGAGCTCCGCCGTCGACGTCCCATGCACTCTCCTGCAGCTTGTGAACGGTGAGTTGATCGATGTTGCCAAGGCCAAAATCGTTCAACCGAGCAACCGTCGCTACACGGTAGACCCATGCAACCCGACGTGTATAGGATTCAACCGGTTCGGGTGCTTAGCGGCTACGATGACGTGCTACCTCCCTTTCAACCCCATGGTGCCGACGAAGATGAGGTCCTTACCCTCCAGCATTGCTTCAATTGGTCCATGGTTTGGCCAAAGAGCCAGATTCGTTTGGGGGCGAGGGACACCACCCCACAGACAGCACCCCCAGCCGTGCCGGCGCCAAGCCATGGCAAGACCACCCCAATGGTGCCGCCATCAGCTGATGTGGACATGCAGATGGCACAGGATCCGAACGATGGTCCGGACGAGGATAGTACGTTTGCCAACCTGGACTGCAACTTCGATTTTGGGGTCATGGACTACGATCTCAGTAGCCAACCCTCTCAAGCTGCCGCCGAGGGGAAAACCTATTGCAACAAGCGGCGCCTATTTTGTTCTCAGGAGACGCCTCCAGCTGCCGACTTCACCGAGACTCGGCCGATAGCCGAGGTGAGAAGTGTTATCAGTCCTAACACACCGAAGAAGGCTTGCGAAGAGGAGAATGCAGTCCCAAGTAAATACGAAGCCGAAGGGACGGAAAAGAAAGAAGAAGGATGACAAGTCCGCCAGACCAGCCGGCACCTATCCGTGCTCGGGACGGGCCACCGAGTGCCCAAGAATATAGAGGCGAGGGTGCATGTGTCGGGTGAGCGGATGCTAATTCAAAGATTGTACGATGTTGCACCCGGTCCTATGCGATCTCTGGTTGACGGTGTTATGTTTATGGAGGAGCGGCGTCTCAGGGAGAAAGATCATGGATACCCAGTGTATGTTGCCAAGGTGCCCTCGGGCCATGGCTTTGTCAATAGTGGCTTCGCGGAGAAGATCTTCCTGCGGTATGATAACATCTTCGCCATGCTGAACAGTTATCCGCTGCACTACACCTTTATTCGCCTATACTCGCTCAGCAAGGCGATGCGAATCATTAGACACAACATCCCGGACATCGCGATAGCCGACCCCTTCTACATGTGTGCCGTCCACTTGGCCACCGCCGGAGACCGGGCAGTCGCGAGTGGATACCTCAAAGACTTCTTTCTAGCGAACCAGAAGAAGTGTAACATCCTCCTGCCCGTATTTCCCGAGTAAGTCACCCCCTCACCGTACCGGTCTTAACTCGTGATTTTTTTAGATTTCAATCGTCATGTTCTAAAACATTATGTGTTCTACGCGAGACAAAACCTGCACACTCATCTCCATAACCCCGAAACATTCCGTGGCCACATACCTCGATGCGGACGGTAAGTCAACCACGGACTACACGAATGTCAAGGCCGTACTTGATGATGCTCTCAATGGCTACGTCAAAGCGAAAGGCAACATGCAGAGGCCAAATGTTAGGTACGGGAAGCATGTGTTCAAGCACAAAACAAAGTTTCCCTGCATCAAGAAGCCGCCTTCTAGTAACAAGGATGCCTACTACGCCCTCTATCACATGGATAAGTTCATACGGGACCAGCAGCAGCTTACGCTACCTGAGCATCTCAGAGACTGGGCCAACAAATTGTCGCGGGTCCCTGACGACGGCATCAAGCAAGACTTCTTCCGCATCCAAGTAGAGTTTTGTGAAATCATCCATCAAGATGTCGTTAGAAGCGTGGGGGAGTTCTACGCCGGCTATCAGCCGTCAAACAGTGACATAGACACAATGCTCCAAATGCAGGGTGACGACTACCGCTCATGGATGTGCTTGAAGAAAGGCGGCGGTTTTATCCACGCTCCGAGAAAGTCTTGATGTGCGAACCTAGTTATGTAGTTGTGAACTAAAGACGAGCTTCGTTGTAATAAACTTTATCCAGCACTTTACTTGCTATTAATTACTAGTTCGGCTATGTTTGTGAACTTATATATATGGCTCTGTCGTTTTCCGCACTTGATTTGGTCGTTAATTTTGTTTGCATATGCCGATGATTAGAATGGTTGGTCACTTGTACACTCGGGGTGGAGCGAGCGAGCCTAGTGTGATGGCACAAATATCCATGTCTTGTGCATCCTACCTGGCCTCGCTCACTCCATCCCCGAATGTTAAAATTTGTTTTGACCAACAATGTATGAGGCATTCCATTTAGTTCATAGTAGCTACTTATCTCTTGTTTGAGTTGGCACTTCTTAATTGCATTTGGCCGATGATTAGAATGGTTGGTCACTTGTACACTCCGTGGTGACGTAAGCGGGCCTGGTGTGATGGCACAAATATCCATGTCTTGTGCATCCTACCTGGCCTCGCTGACGCCATCACGGAATGTTAATATTTGTTTTGACCGACAAAGTATGAGGCATTCCATTTAGTTCATACTAGCTACTTATCTCTTGTTTGAGTTGGAACTTCTTAATTGCATTTGGCCGATGATTAGAATGGTTGGTCACTTGTACACTCCGTGGTGACGTAAGCGAGCCTGGTGTGATGGCACAAATATCCATGTCTTGTGCATCCTACCTGGTCTCGCTTACTCCATCACGGAATGTTAATATTTGTTTTGACCGACAAAGTATGAGGCCCTTGTCATTCTTCCATTTGCTTTCGTATTTCAAAATGCCGATGATTAGAATGTTTGGTCACTTGTACACTCGGGGGAGGGGCTAGTGAACCTGGTGCGATGACACAAGTATCAATCTCTTGTGCATCCTACTTGGTTTCACTAACCCCTTCACGGAATGTTAATATTTGTTCCGACCAATAATGTATGAGGCATATGCTATTTAGTTGATACCACTTGTCTCTTTCTTCCATTTTAGTGCCGATGATTAGAATGTTCGGTCAACTGTACACTCCGGGGTGTCGCTAGTGAGCCTGGTGTGATGGCACAAATATCAATCTCTTGTGCATCCTACCCGGCCTCACTAACGCCATCCCGGGATGTTCATATTTGTTTCGACCAACAATGTATGAGGCATTCCATTTAGTTCATACTAGCTACTTGTTTCTTATTTGAGTTGGCACTTCTTAATTGCATTGGCCGATGATTAAATTGTGTGGTCACTACACTTGGGGGAGGCGCTAGCGAGCCTGGTGCGATGGCACAAATATCAATCTCTTGTGCATCCTACTTGGCCTCGCTAACGCCTTCCCTAAATGTTAATATTTGTTTGGACCGACAAAGTATGAGGCCCTTGTCATTCTTCCATTTGCTTTCGTATTTCAAAATGCCGATGATTAGAATGTTTGGTCACTTGTACACTTGGGGGAGGGGCTAGTGAACCTGGTGCGATGACACAAGTATCAATCTCTTGTGCATCCTACTTGGTTTCACTAACCCCTTCCCTAAATGTTGATATTTGTTCCGACCAACAATGTATGAGGCATGCCTTTTAGTTCATACTACTTGGATCGTTTTTGAGTTTGCTCTTATTCGTTGCAAACATCTATGAGCGTGCACTAATGTTTCTTTGGCTTGTTCATATATGTTCAGATATGATGTGGTATGTCGTGTACAAGGGCAAGGTTCCCGGGGTCTACAACGACTGGGAGGAGTGTCGGAGACAGGTTCACCGTTTTAGCGGTAACAGCTACAAAGGGTACACCACTAGAGCGGAGGCCGAAGATAGATACGCACGCTATTTGGCGGGAGAGAGGAGGGAGCGGAGGAGGAACCGGATGAAGACCACTATCATCGGGATGATGCTAGTAGTGACTCTAGCTCTCTTCTATGTGATTGTACTTTAGATGATCGATCTTGTGTAACCACTAGCTCATTTGCGACTTTGTAACCCCGTAACTTGCATTGTAACCTCGTAACTTCTCTAATGTGAAATCTTGTGAATCATGTGGGGCTAATGTGAAGAACTATGTATGGATAAGCTGTGATGTTGTTTATATGTGTTATATATCCTGTATTGTGCTATTGTACTGTGATATACAACCTATATAAATACCTTCCAGGATACAAAAAAAAAAATCGAAATTCGTAGCAGTGGCGCACTAGTGGCCCATCAGTGGCGCACGTCCACTAAGTAGCAGTGGCGCACTGCGCTGGATCCAGTGGCGCACTGCCCTGTGATCCCCTCCGAGACTAGCAGTGGCGCACCAGGAACCTCAGCAGTGGGCGCACGTCCCGGAGACAGCAAGTGGCGCACGTCCACACGCAGCGGTGGCGCACCACCTCGCTGAAACAGTGGCGCACGCAAAACGGTAGCGGTGGCGCACCTCGTCTAGACAAGTGGTGGCGCATCGCCATCGACCAACGAGTGGCGCACCACTTTGGAGTAATAGTGGCGCACTCGCTGGACATGTCAATGGCGCACCACGCAAGTGCGTCACCGGTATCCCGTGCTAGTAGTGGCGCACCCCTAGTGCGCCACTACTAGGAGTTAGCAGTGGCGTGATAGCAGTGGCGCACCACTAGTGCGCCACTGAAGGCTATATGTGGTGCGCCACTGATTGCCTTTTTCCTAGTAGTGGCTTGTGTGTGGTGGACTTGTTCTTGTTGTCGGAGTTGAGTCCAAGTCCACTTTCCCTTACATGGTTAGTAACAACACAAGTACTAGAGGAAGTGGAAGCTTCATTGTTAGAGCAACAAGGCAAGGTATGTAATTCACCACAAGATATAGCAATAGCATGGGTGGGTGAATCACTAGCACTAGCACATGGATTTGTAGAGCAACAAGGCATAGAAGGTAGTTCACCACAAGATAAATCAATAGCATGAGTGGGTGAACTAAAAGCACTAGCACATGGCAAAATAGCATTTTGAGAGGTAGTGCTAGTACTCACATGAGGCTCACAAGATTTTACCTTTGGCATGATAGCCTCATGAGCTAACTTTAGCAAATTATGAGAGACTAGAAGATCATCATGGGAGCTAGAGAGCTTTCCATGACTTTCTTCCAATTTCTCATAATTGCTTGTTAGCAAAGCAAGTTGAGCCCTTAGCTCAACATTCTCCTTCAAGATGGAAGCTTCACAAGAGGTAGAGTTAGTAGCACAAGCATTATCAATTATAGCATAAGAAGAAGGCAACTTAGGAAGCTCTATTAGATTGAGAGCCTTAAATTGCTCATGTGACTCGGTGAGTTTGATGAGCTCACTCTCAATAGCCCTAGAGCTACTTTTGAGAAGCTCAAAATCCTCAAGGAGTTTAGCATGAGCAATTACTAGCTCACCATTTTTAATTTGAAAATCATGTGCCACCTCTAAATCTCTATCACGAGATTCCTTTACCATAAGTAGCTCTAGAGTAAAGGTATCCTCAAGAGATTCATTGGTGGTTTGTTGTTCTTAAAGAGCTTCACTAAGAGTTGCAACCTCGTTTGCATCCTCGCGCTCATGCCCTTCCATTTTCTCAATAAGTTTTGTGCTCTCAATGGCAAAAGTCAAGATTTTCACGAAGTTAGAGCAAGCAAATTTCTTCTTATGAAGAGCATGAAAAACCGACTCTCCCAACTTGTTTAAGGAAGCAACATTAAGTCCTTCCATATCATCATCCTCATCATCACTAGATAGATAGGGTTCCAAGGAAGGAGATACCTTAGAAGCCTTAGCCATAAGGCAAGTGTAAGAACCGTGAGATGAAGAGGATGAAGTAGTTGAAGCTCCATCCAAGATCTTGTCTTGGCCCATAGTATCTTCGGTTTTCTCTAAATTGTTAGTCACACAAATACTAGAGGAAAATGAAGCATTCTTATCATGGCCACAAGACAAGGCAAGCATATCAACATGGGATGAAGATATGCAAGGACTATCAACACTAGCATGTAAAGCATTTATAGTGCTATAAGTGTTCAAGTCCAAAGATGAAACATTGCTATGCGATAGGGATGAAGAATCATCAAGAGAAGGCTCACCATCAACAATGCAATGTTCATCACCACTCACCATATCATTACCTTGTGTCTTACCACACATTGGTGAAGTGGAAAGAGTGTGATCATCCTCAATGGTCTTGGACCCACCATATGTATATCGAAGCTTTGTCCAAAACTCATGAGCACTCCGGAAAGGCGCTATGGAGGAAATCACTACATGACTCACAACATGGCAAAGCACTTTAGTAGCTTGAGCATCTAGATAAGAGTTTTTCTTCTCCTCATAAGATGGATTTTGTGGATCCTTAGGAGGAGAAAAACCCATATCAAGAATTTGCTCCATATGTGGGTGCATGCCCCTAAAATAATCGAGCATGTAGAATTTCCAAGCATCATAATTAGTGCCATCAAATGTAAAGGTGGAAAAGTGCACTAATCCTCTAGTCGACGTCATACTCTCTAGGCGGTGAAGCCCGAGAAGATAAGAGAGCCCTAGCTCTGATACCAATTGAATGTACTAGGACGTCGCCTAGAGGGGGGGTGAATAGGCGGTGTATAAAAACTTCTACTTGAGAGCTAAACTAGGCGGAATAAAACTACACATGTGTTTACTAGTTTAGCTCAAAGCCTATCAACAAGGGGTTTGCCTAAGAGCACCAACAACCTATGCTAGCATGATGAGCAACAAGGGATAACAAGCTAGGTATAGCACATCAAGCAAGATAGATATCACAATGTAAAGTGCATAGGTAAAGGAGCTCGGGTTGAGAAGTAACCGGTGCACGAGGAGACGACGATGTATCCCGAAGTTCACACCAAAAGGGTGCTACGTCTCCGTTGGAGCGGTGTGGAGGCACGAGGCACTCCAAGAAGCCAACTAGGGCCACCGTATTCTCCTCGAGCCTTTCCACCAAAGGAAAGCCTCGATCCACTAAGGGACCTTGAGGGTGGTCACCGAACCCGTACAAGCTTGGGAAAACACCCAAGTATCACACTTGAGGCAACTCCACAACGAGGAGGCTCTCAAGTACACGGCCACAAGAGGCAACACACACCACCAAGGAAACACACTCCACCTAGGATGCTAATGCGCCACAAGAGGCTAACACACTCCACCAAGGAAACCAACTCCACCAAGGATGCTAATGCGCCACAAGAGGCTAACACAATCCAACAAGGAAACGATGCGCCACTAGAGGCTAACACACTCCACAAAGGAAACACTACCACTAAGGCAAGAACACCACTAAGGTAACAAGGCCACTAAGGCAAGAACACCACTAAGGTAACATGCCCTCTACGAGATCGAAACCCCGGAGAGAACCCAAACCGATGCACCTAATGCAATGGCTAAGAACACCACTAAGATGCCCAAGTTCTTCTCTCCCAAATTCCAACAAAGATACACAAGCTATTGGGGGAATAAGGGAGGAAGAACAAAGAGTGGAGAAACACCAAGAAACTCCAAGATCTAGATCTAGCAAGATCCCCTCACTTGGAGAGGGATTCAATTGGTGAAGCTCTAGATCTAGATCTCCTCTCTCCTTTCCCCCAAAAATATGCAACAAATAGTGGGGGGATCAAGAGGAGGATCAAACAACTCAAGGTCAACAATGGAGGAGAGAGAATGGATGGGAAGAAGTGTTTGGGTCGGAGGTGGAAGAGAGGTATAAATAGGGGCTCCAAAATATAGCTGTTGGGGGCTGAAAAAACGGTCAGATTCGCCCCAAGCGGTACTACCGCTGTGTGAAGCGGTACTGCCGTTTTTCCCCCAAAAAGCAGATCTGAAAAACGGGCCAAAACCGGTAGTACCGCTACACAGAGCGGTACTACCGCTTGTGCTAAAAAATGCATCTGAGAAAGTGAGAGAGAGAGATGGCAGCGAAGCAGTGCAGCGCATGCGGTAGCAGGTGGGGCCATCTGTGGCAAGCGCGTGCAGCATGCAGCGAGGCAGGCGAGCGCATGTTGGCGAGCTGGGCGTGGGGCCAGGCCACGCTCTCCCGCGCGGGAGACCGTACGGTGCGGGTGCGGGTCAACGCCCGATCTCTCGATCGGCGCGGACGAGCGAGGCAGCCTCGAGCAGCAGTGGCGCGGGCTCGCGTGCAGCACCTGGCGGGCTGGGCCGTGGTGGCCCAGTGCGGGCGGCAGCAGTGGGGATGTGGAGGCGGTGCGGGAGAGAAAGGGAAAAAAAGAAAGAGGGCCGGTACTACCGGGCCCGGTACCGGTACCGGCCTGGTACCGTAATGGTTACGGTACTACCGGCCTGGCCCGGTACCGCTCCGGATCCAGTAAGGCTGGGAGGCAGCTGCGGTACTTGGGCCGGAAGCCCAAGCGGTACAACCGCCCACTTTTCCTTTTTCTTTTTTCTGCAAAACGGAAAGAGCGATAACTCGGGCTTGGAAAATCGGAATGACATGAAACCAATTTTTTTGGAAAGAGGGCGACGAGAGCTACCACTACACAAGGTGAAAACATGGAAAAGAGTGAGTGATGATTTTCTCATGGTCATAGAGGTGTATCCTCTCAATATGGTATATCGGGAAAATCATCACCCATGCGCGTGCAACATGCAATGCAACCGAAATCCGTTCCATGCATAAGAACCAAGAAGAACCAAGAACACGATGCAATGCATGCAAGGTTTGAGCTCTCTCCGATGATGCGACTCACTATCCTATCGAGCACAAACCTAGTCCTTGCGCGTTCTTCTCGAGTCGGCAAGCTCCGTCTTCATACTCTTCATGATTGTACATGCCACCGTCTTCCTTCAACATACACGCCACCGTCTTCATCCATCTTCAACGCACGCCACCATCTCCACCCATCTTCTATGTCGTCTTCATCTCTCTTCATCTTCAACACCGTCTTCGTCTCTCTTCGACACCGTCTTCATCGTTGTACTCCGTCTTCTCCATCTTACAACCTTGAGTCCGACATGGCTATGGACTTGACCTAAGATCAATTCTCAATGCAACAGTTAGTCGATAGGGATTGTCATCAATTACCAAAACCACACATGGGTAATGGACATGTTCTTTCAAAAGGTGTGTGATCCGACCCTGATCGAGATAGAGCCCTAACAGAAACAAGTGGAAACTTTTGTTCCCACTCAACACTAGCCAGAACCCGATCCAATTTCTCAAAAGTAGGGTTCTCCCTCCGGTTTTCCCAAGTAAATTGGCGGCCAGATAGCACAATCTCGCTTAGGTTTAGGTTCTCAATTATCGCATTAAAAATAAGGGATTTCTATTTTCGTGCCCCTGGTTCCTTAGTTGTGCTCAGTTTTCCCCAGCCTCTTAACTTTTCCTCAGTTTTCTCCTCCCTCTAGTTTGAAACCCCTCGGACGGGAGGGTTGCCGTCAGGTCAGAGGCCTTACCGTTACCGTTAATCTGACGGGTGGGGCTGCACAGATCGAGGTGGGGCTGCACAGAGGGCGGTTCCTCTCGACCGTCTCGTGCCGACGGGTAGCCATCCATTTGTCGCCGACGCGTGGGCCGTTTTATTTCCTGATTGTATACGCGGTGCTGCCAATGACAAATGGGGCCGCTCTATAGGGCTGCCGCAGCCAATGACCGAGTGGGGTCGTCTATTTTTCAAGAAAATACATATATAACCGCTTCCGTGTGGCTGCTGCAGCCAATGACCAGTGGGGTCGTCTATTTTTCAGGAAAAGACATATATTACCGCTCTGTGGGGCTGCCGTAGCCAATGACCAGTGGGGTCTTCTATTTATTTAGAGAAAATTATATATTCCCGCTCTGTGGGACCTCCGCAGCCAATGACCGCTGGGGTCATCTATTTATTTAGAGAATATCATATAGAGCCGCTCTGTGGGGCCGCCTCAGCCAATGGTAGGTGACTATTTTCGCAGCTTAATCTAAAGTGAATCTTATGCTAAACATGGTGCTTCCCGACGGTGACCTAGCAGTGGCGGCGAGCATAGCCGTTCTGACCATGCCGATATCGGCATCGTTTGGAGGCTGTGGTGCTCGAATCATGGTGGAAATTGCGATATAATTTTTTAAATGCATAATATATAGATAGATCTCTAAATCGATGCATATGAAGCTACATATATATTCTTGGTCATAATTCCCTTATCTAAAGGGGATGGATGCATGGCTTCACATCGTCGTCGCTTTCATCGTCAGTATCTTCGTCGTCCGAGTAGTAGTACATGTAATATTAATAGAGTCCATTTATTGCCTAATTCTTTCATGGAAAAATTTAGGTGGAATTTTCATGCAAGATATTAGTTATTAGCTCCGCCACTGATATTATGCAATAGTAACATAGTCTGGAAACGAAACGGAGGGCGAAATACATGTAGCCCCCATAATTAATCACATGCATCATATATGTGGGAACTCGGACGTACCTTCTTGACCAAAGGATCTTCATAGACGATGATGAAGAACTCCTCTATGATCAATGGCAGTGTTGACGGTGGTGGTGGCAATGATGATAATCCACGTGGAAGCCATGGCAATGGATCAAGTGTATGTGAACGAAGAAGAGAGAGGCAGAACCTATTGACACAAGGGATGGCCGTTGTGGGTGTTTATAAGGGAGAGATGACCGTTGTAGGGGTTTACACAATAAATTAAGGAGGAGGTGACCGTTGTGGCCTTGTGGGGGTTTACACAATAAATTAAGGCTAGTCATAGTGCATAGTATCATATTGTTGTATCATGCATATGGTATTTGCCTATGATACTATCACAATAGTGGGTGGTATTATAGGGTAATATCATAATCTTCTAAATTTATTGTTTTGTAGAATCTCAATACAAAATGTGTGTACAAGATCTATTTAGATACTAGCACTATGGCCAGCCTAAGGAGGACATGATCGTTGTGGGGGTAGTCATCTAGGTTTTGTGTTTAGTCAAACTTCCCTTTAAACTTTGACCACATATATAGGAAAAAGTAGTAGCATTTATGACACTAATTTAGTATCCCGAGATCCCTTCAAATGGTAATTCATGATAGTTTATCATTTTACCGTAATGGCTACAAGAAATGGGTGATTGTTCATCATTTTACCGTGAAAAGTAATGCCTAAAAGAAATGGTAATTCATGATAGTTTATCATTTTACCGTAATGGCTACAAGAAATGGGTGATTGTTCATCATTTTACCGTGAAAAGTAATGGCTAAAAGAAATGGTAATTCATGATAGTTTATCATTTTACCGTAATGGCTACAAGAAATCGGTGATTGTTCATCATTTTTTGTGTGGAAAGTAATGGCTACAAGAAATGGGTGATGGTGTATCATTTTTTGCGTGGAAAGTAATGGCTACAATAAATGGGTGATGGTGTATCATTTTTTGCGTGAAAAGTAATGGCTACAACAAATGGGTGATGGTGTATCATTTTTTGCGTGAAAAGTACAAATCGGTGATGGTTTATCATTTTTTGCGTGAAAAATAATACCTAAAAGAGTTTATAATTTATCTCGTGAAAAATAATACAGAAAACCAAACTTTAGCGTCATCGGGTAACCGCCCTTTAGCATACATAGAGGGTGGAAGCTAACCGCCGACAGAGAGAGAGAGGATGGTGGCCCCGACTAGAGAGAGATAGGGGTTATCCTGCCCGTTAAATCATACGATCAACGGTCGGCAGGCACGATCCGCGTGACATGGGCTAGACCAATTAGGGCAATGTTGGGCGTCTGTGAGAATTTGTGAAGGGAGAGGGCAAAACTGAGTAGTATCAAGAAACCAAGGGCAAGTGAGTAGTAAAAAGACTAAGGAATTCAAATATGAGATTTAAAAAATGAAAAATGTGTGTTTTGTACAATGAAACCCATCTTGGCCTACCTCAAACTATTTGCAATACAAATATACATGAGTGTGAAAATTATGGCCTCATTCAGACAAAGTATGTTTTGGGGAAAGCTGTTTTGGGTATGGCTTATTGTGGAAAACCATGCACCTTCATAGCTACTAGGTGATTTGAGAAGTGGCAATTTGTGGTAAAACTTGATTATCTATGATTTATCTATGATTTGAGAAGTGGCAACTTGTGGTAAATACTCCATGAGTAAGTTCCACTCTTTTTCGTAATTTTTTGCACATTAAATAACTCATTTAACTGGTTAATCCCATTTGTTGACTCTCTGTTGACCAGCCACTTGAGGGTAAAACTGAGTATATTGCACTAGTCAGTATTAGCACCCAAGGGGAAAACTGAGCACACAAAAAATGCTAGTATATGACTCGAGGGTATACCTGAGTATATCTAAATTTCCAAGGTTAGACTCGAGGACGTGTTGCGGTGCAGAAGTGGAAGACGTGCCATTGTTGACGCGTGTCACGGTGCAAACGTGCACTAGTGGACGCAGGTCGCATTTAGGACGCGTAAGCCCCTCTCTCCCTCCCTCTGCACACAGTACGTCTCATTCTCGCTCACGCACGAAACCACGCCTCTCACGTCCCATCAACTTCTCCAAATCGAAGGAAAAACCCCAACCGCCGTACGAGCCCCGCCGGCGATGGAGAAGAAGAATGCGCCGGCGGCCATCGCCCCCGAGCCAGTCGCCTCCGAGCCCGTCGCATCCGAGCCCGTCGCCGCCGAGCCCGTCGCATCTGAGACCGTCGCATCCGAGCCCGTCGCCGCCGAGCCTGTCGCCTCCGAGCCCGTCGCCGCCGAGCCCGTCGCCTCCAAGCCCGTCGCCGCCGAGCCCGTCACCACCGAGCCCGACGCCTCAGAGCCCGTCGCCGCCGAGCCCGTCGCCTCCGAGGGCGGCGCATCCAAGCGCGGCGCCTCCGTGAGCTGGGCCTCTCTCGTGGGTGACGGACCACTTCACAAGATCGGCGAATGCTTACTGGCGAATGAGGAGTACGTGGACGCCTAATCTGCTATGAGGCAAGTCTGTAGAAATTGGCGCTCAGGTTTACCTGAGCCTGACGTGCACATGCACGAATGGATCATGGTAGACCACGCCCTTCCACGCGCCGCTGAGTTCACCTTCCTCCAACTCGGCACATCCCGCTACGTCACCATAGATCTATCGGAAGTTCGTGCAAGGTTCAAATTCCTCCAAATTCCTCCATATCTATAGGGTTATCTTCATCAATATATTTTAGATACTACTTCGTCGGCTTTTGCCGTGGTGTCATCGTGCTTGCCCAGAAGAACCCGTCGCACAAGATACGGCTTCTGAACCCACTCACAAAGGCATCGAACACTATGTTTGAGGTGCAGATGCCATCTGTTTTTGTGAATTCAGTCGCTGTGATCAAATCCCCGACTATGGTTTTAGTTTGCTCACATTACCCGAACGAAATTAGTTGGGTCGATGAGAGCACTCCAACTAAGGATATATTTGAAGATTGGGGAGATGGTAGTTTTTCGATGGAGAACCATAGTTTGCGTTGCATTACCCCGTTCAATGGTGAACTGTATGCAATAGCTGTGGATAATTTTGAGTCCGGAAGAATAGTGTGCACCAATGTACGGTTGCAGCAGCACGCGAGCACCGTCAAGATGGAGACACTAATTTCATTTCCACAACTTGGAAATGACAAGTTCTATCTTGTGAAGTCGGATGGTGATCCGCTGCTTGTGTTGTTGGACAACATGCTTTTGGAGGACCAACCATTGGTGTACCGTGTGGACACTCAGAGCCGCTCTCTCCATCCGGTCAGTAACATTGGCAGTCATGCCTTCTTCGTGCATTATATCCGGTGTATCTCCATCGACACCACAGTGCACCCGACACTTCTACCTGGCTGCATCTACTACGCCGATTTGGGTTATATAAGAGAGTACATTTATGATACAAAGGCCTGGGATGAGTGGCCACGATATGTGAATAGTATGGGAAACTACGGTCTGAGAAATGAACATAGGCCATACCGTCTGGAGGATGTATTGGCCGCATACTGCAGACGGAAGGAGTTCAATGAATATTTCCTTGGGATAATGCACGGATGGAACGACGAAGAAATATATGAGCAATGAGGAATCTTCTAGCTGGCCATACATTGCGTGCGTCTTGTATTTTTTTTCATCTTAGTTTGTCGTGAACATTAACAATGTTATTGGCTGCTTTTGGCTGCTGTATGCAGTTTATGTATTATACGTTTTCTGATTATGCTGCTGTGAATTTATCATATACTAGCTTCTAGATTTGCTGCCATATTGGGCAAAAAACGAGGGTCAAAAGGCAGAAATAGAGAAGCTTCTCTAGATTTGATACTAATTTGGTGAAAAAGACAGAGAGAGAATGAGGCGAAAAGGTGCTCTTAAAAGGGAAAATGCCAATTTGGGCCGAGAGAGACAAAACTGAGCTCCTGCTCACGTGCAACCAAACGCTATCTCGTCCTGTCCCACGCGGTCCCTTTCTACCAGCTCCACGCGACGAGGGCCCACACGACGCGGCCCCAAACGTCAGCACAGCACGAAACGGTCAACTTAACGGGAATCCTGCCGTCTGAGCTGCTTCTGCGGGTTTCAAACAAGGACTTGGGGAAAACTGAGGAAAAACTAAGGGGCTGGGGAAAACTGAGCACAACTAAGGAACCGAGGGCACGAAAATAGAAATCCCTAAAAATAAACGGCCAGTGAGGGTTATAATTATCATTTATTTTATCTTCCGGCCTCTGAAGAATATTAAAATCTCCAGCTAGAAACATAGGGAGAGGTGTTGTATCGCACATACAAACTAACTCCGAAATAAATTGGTGGTTATGAGCATCTTGTGCTACCCCATACACAGGCACTAAAACCCATTCAAAACCATCCTCCTTTGATTTAATAGACAATTTAACACAAAATTATCCATTCTCAACGTTTTCAAGCAAAAGCGTAGTTGTGTTTATGCCAACTAGAATTCCGCCAGACCTCCCATGTGGAGGTAAACAAAACCAAGCAAAATATTTACCGCTAGCTAGATCCCTGAGAAAAGATACCGCAAAATTTGACCTCCCTGTTTCTAGTAGTGCTATAAAATCGAGATGATGATCGCGGATAGACTCTTTAACAAATAAGTGTTAACCCGGACCTTTAAAACCCTCACTATTCCAAGACATTTCTCTTAAACCAGCCATTTAAGAATTTTTTTTTTAATTCGAATACGGTTGCTTCTACGTACATTGGCCTTATCATAAGACTTCCTTTTACGTTTGCCTTTAATTTTCGCTTTACCAGTGACAAGCTCAACTGGTTCATCATCAAACATGTGCATCTCATCTTGCAAATCTTCACATAAATCTAAGGCGCGAGAAACCGCGACACAAGTCGGTTGTTTCTCACTACAAGTATCTAAAGGACCATTGCTTTGTAACATTGTTAATATACACTGTTTCTCATTTTGTTTTAAGAAATTAACGGATGCAACCCGTTCTGTATGAGAGACCCCAAGAGATACACCTAAAACTTCCGCTTTTTCTACAATACTATCATGAGCAAAGACTAGAAAAGAAGACTGTAAAGGTGGACCTATACCTTGTACCGGAGGCTTATCACGACGCTGAGCAAGTAACATTTCCCTCTCCGTCTGAGTGGCATCGGCGTTGGGCTGAGCACGTAATCTTCCACTCGACCGTGCACCCAAAACAGAACCCTCCGAGATACCTCCATAATCTATAATTTGCTGTTTTGAGAATTTGCAATATGTAGATGAATTGGTGAGAAACAAAACAGTATTACACTCACTGTGAGGAGTAGTCAGACTAGGTGAGAAAACATGGTGAGCAGCTGGAGTCGCCGTCGCTGGAGCCCCGCTCCCTTGTGGCGAAAACTTGGGCGTTCCCCTGTACGTCGCATGAGGAGAGCCATGCAAAATGGGCCGGGCCACCGTAGCCACCGGCGCTGAAAGTCCATGCGCAAGATGGCCCAAAATCTGCCCACCACCACCATCAGTACGTGGAACAGCCGGAGGAAGTGCAGTTGCCTGCTCCTTACTGTTCCCGCCATCAACACCTTGAGAAAAGTCACTATGTATGTTTCTTTCAACTGAAACACAAACAGAGTCCCTGAAAGAAGATAACAAATTCTTAAGACACAGATGAACCAAAAAAAACTCAGTAGAATTATTCGAATCTGACAACAAATTTTCATACCTTAATAAACCATCTTTTGAGACAATAGGCACAGGGGATATAGCAAGAGAATTTCCTTGAGGAGGTGTAGATGATCTCGTCTCAGCACCATCATTAGTTTCAGAACTAGTACCATCCTTCATTCGTTTAGGATCTCTGTCCCCAACATGACCATTTGCATTATCAGAAGCATCATGATCCATATCATCATCACCTCTAGGGACTTCAGTTGAAACATTATTCGGAATAGATGGAGGTTGAGCACCCTCAACCACAAAACGCAATCTTAAAAAGCAATCTCTGATTTTAAGGTCCCATGTATTAGGAATAATAGACGGATCAAGGCAAGTGGTCAAAATTCTCAAGACATTGTTAGCTCTAGTGAATTTCATATCGATATCCTTAGTTTTGCCAAAAGCATCCCCCAACGCCCATAAATCAAGAAAATCATCTAATGCCACTGGAGGGGAGTGCATATACTCTGACCCAAACATCTTCAGGAACCCAGGTCGGCTCAACTTCTTGTTTCAAGAAATCAAATGACATAATAATGGTTGCGTTTGGTACATTGAAACGGCCAAAGTGTTGCACCCTCACTAAATCAAGCCTACTAGGAATATTGACCCTGAATATATTCTCCTCAACCTACTGAATATCCCACTGATAAGAATCATCTGGCACAATCCACTTCAGCTGTGTTATAATTTCTTCCATAGATAACACGCCACCAGAGATGGCCACCCTACCCAACCTAGTATTCTCCACCCGAGGTCGAACACCATCCAATAGAGGCAACTCCCAGGAAGCAAGATCAGCATGGCCTATTCTATACATTGCCATCCTTGGCCTAGGGCAAGCATTTGATGTGTGGTCTGCATTCTGACAACAATTACAAAGCACAACCTGACAGTCATTCAAACAGTGGCCATTCGTGTGACAACGATAGCAATTCGGGCCCTTCTTCTTGGCCAGCGCATCAACAACAGATGGAACCTCCAAATTTTTCGACCCTTGCCCGATACCTGCAACAACCAACAGAGAGGACACCGCTCTCTGATCTGAACCAGTCTGGCACTGCAACATTTGTCCAGTAGGTTGAGCATGAGCTACTGGACCCAGAGGCAGAGTTTCTGCACTCGGCATCGGCGCATCCGAGGAGCGCACAAGGTATGGTTGACGCTCAGCAAACTGACGAGCCAACGCTTCGGCAGCCTCTTTAACCAATTGACGCTGAATCACGGTCAAGCCATCGGCTGTATCATTTTGCCTAGGATTGACATTCCGATGCTCATTATACCGGTTGAACCCTTGATTATTGCGATAGCCACCGGCCCCATTGTTAGGACGACCAGGCGCAGCTCGAAACACACCATCAGTAAAAACATTGTCACGGTGTTCTGTATCATAAGAAGAATTACCTCCACCTCCAGCCGTACCACGCGGACCACCTTGGACAAAATTGGAACCACGGCCACCATTGTTGCCGATGTTCCAAACCTCGACCACCGTTGCTACCTCCTTCCCAACCGCGGCGAGGCCCTGCGCCACGCGATGGGTGTCCACCGCCACGACTCGCCATCGCGATCTTAGAGACACCAACAGCAGGGAGCGGGACAGATACAGGTGCAGGCTGACGGCTGCTCGTATGGAACCCTAGGCGTCCCAAAGTTCCTTGATCAAAGCAAGGTACCCGAGACGTAGGTACAAGATCGATCGATCGCACCACGCTCATACTGCCTGTGGCGTCATCGCATGTGTCCACGGCTGAATTTTGGCCCAAATGGCCCATGTCCAAAAAGACCGGTTTTGAAACTTCTGCATCATACCGTCACCTCTCCCCGGCGGAAGAACTTACCGGCGACGATCGGCGTTGGCGATGAGTGCCCCTCCCAGCCTTCCTTGGCTCTTCTTCCTTCGTTGTAGAACCATCCATTCCGCCGCGTCGAACGGTTCAAGCAAGAACGTGGACGGAGAAAGAATCGGCAGAGCAAACTTCGTGATCTTCCCCGGCGATATGAGTACACAAGACGATCCAGAATCGGAGTCAGACATAATTGAAAGCTCACCTGATCTCATGGTGATAGCAGGTTCTTGCTGACGACACCTCTTCTCCTCTCGACATAAAATTGCGGACATTGATTGTTGCTCTAAGGAACGATTCTCCACCGAGGGAATCCCAGATAGGTAAGCCGACGATGGGAGAGAGTTCCTGGATGCAGACGCCGGCGAGGCTTCGTCGGAATCATCCTCGTCGTCGGAGATCTGGTGGAACCCCCAAAAACGCCCCTGGGTCGCCCCCAACGGCTCTCCTGAAAAAACGATCATCGCCCCTAGCTAGGATGGGTTCTAGATGAGTCTCACGATCGCCTTGCCCTATCTTGCAGTCAAGGGATTATGACCAGGTTGTGTGTGACAGTGTTGCAGTTCAGTCGGTATGTTTCGCTAGATTTTTCGGGGTTGTAAACCTCACTAAAGCCTCACTGTAAATGTGCTTATTGGCGTCTGCTCCAGTACAACCCCCCCCCCCACCAAAACTAGTTTTGGCTCAAAAGCCCACCAAACCCATATCCAAGCTCATATGACACCCGTATGTGAACTCGTATATGACCGTCTCTATACCGTATGCGTCTTCCTCCCACGATCGTGATCGTGATCGTTCTCCTCCATGTTGGAACTCGACGAGCCGGGTGCCGCCGTCCCATCGCACGATCTCGGACGCCACGATCACCTCCTCACCGCCGCACTCCTCCGCCACAGGGCTCCTCCGTCGCTTCCCCACGATCTCCTCTTCACCGGCATCTCCCCGGAGCTCGACGAGCCTCCGTCGGCGCCGCACTCCGTCACCATAGACCTCCTCCACCAGGGCATATCTTCCTGACGATCTCGGCACTCTCATCTCCACGATCTTCAGGGCCTGCTCGACGAGATGCCTCTGCTGCACGCCATCACCTCGAGCTCCGTCTCTCCGGCGAGGCGATCTTCCGCTGGACACGACGTGGAGGTATGTTTGAATCTCTGCCGCCGGACATGTCCGGCGGCTCATCTTGCGTGTCCGGCGCACGGAAGACAGGCCGGCACACGAGCACCAGACAGTCCGGCCTGCGGCGGACAGGCCGGCGCCTCGTTGCCAGACTGTCCGCTGTCCGTGTGCGTTTAATCAAGTGTACTAAATATGAAATAGTGATTTGCATTGCGTTATTGTTTAGAATTTTGCATTAGTTCTTTAGTGCGTGCGGGTTTTGTGTAGTTTTTGGAGAAATGGGGGACTATAGCTCAACTTGGAGTGACGGGGATGACGGATATACGGGCGATGATGATTCTACTTTGGAGAATAGTTCCAAATCCAGGATCTATGAAAATGTACCTCCTTTTGGGGAGAACCTTCCATCATCGGCGTCCTCAGAAAACATGAGTGAAGTATGTTGATTATTTTTTAATGGCTACCAATGAATGGAAGCAATGAAGTGACATGTTACATTCTTTGTTTTTGGCTGTGTAGGTGCTACACGGTGGTCACGAGGAGGATGAGTATTCAGACATGGAGGTTGGGTTTGATGAATATAGCGTGGAGGTAGGACTGCATCACGAGGAATCAAGCTCTGAAAATAAGAGCGAAGTAAGTATATAGTTTTAGTATGGCAAACCGTCAATGTTACCGTTGGAACGACAACTTTTATGACTTATTTTCCCTTCATGTGTAGGTGATATCTGGTGCTGACAATGGGCGTGAACATCACAGTCAAGCAGACCCAGATATTGTGAGTAATGAATATAAGATGCACTCTGTGGAAGAGCACTGTAAAATACTGGACATGACATTTGATTCCGAACCGGCGACTTTTGTCTGGTACAACAGCTATGCGAGAGAGCATGGCTTCAGCATCCGAAAGGACATTTTGAAGAGGGCAAAGCGAGGGAAACGTGGTAAGGGAGAAATACGGTTAAGGCGGTATGTCTGTTCCAGGCAGGGGAAACGTCAGGAAAAGCTTTTAACGCAGGAAGGCCGCAGTCGTAGGCTAAGACCCGAGACTCGTTGCAACTGCAATGCCAATCTCACTGTGAAGCGTGACCTATCGAGAGGAGTATGGGTTGTCAAAAGTTTGTACGGCAATCACAGCCATAAACCAGCTAGACCGGTCGAAGTACCATTTCTTCGATCGCACAGAAAGATTAAGCCGTACCAGAGAGCTGAGATACTATCTTTGGGAGCAAGTGGGATGAGAAAGTACATGATTATGAAACACTTTCTCAGAAGACATGGCTACGGTGGTGTAGGCATCGTAAGGCGAGATCTGTACAACCTATGTTGCAGGGAGAAGAGGAAGCTTATTGCGAAGGGTGATGCTACCACAACACTTGGTATTATGGCCGCGAGGAAGAAGAGTGATCCTAAATTCTTTTTTGATTACCAAGTTGATGATGAAGGACGGTTGAAAAGCATGTTCTGGTGTGATTCTCAGTCACGGCAGGACTATCAGGATTTTGGCAACGTGGTGGCGTTTGATAGCACATACAAGATGAACTGATATGCTATGCCATTTATTCCTTTTGTAGGCCTGAACAATCATCGTAAGACTACGGTGTTTGCATGCGCTCTCGTGTCAGACGAGACAGAAGATACATATGCTTGGCTGCTTCGGACATTCTTGACTGCAATGTGTCAGAAGAAGCCCAAAGGTATTATTACTGATGGGGACGCCGCGATGATATTAGCTATTCAGGATGTCCTTCCAGACATGTGGCACCGTCTATGTACTTGGCACATAGAGAAAAACATGAAGAGACACCTTGGTCATAAGTCGCTAAAGGAATTTCGGCCATTCTTATACAACGCCACTTCAGAAGCCATTTTTGAGGAAAGATGGAGCGCGTTTCGTCGCAAGTGGGAGACAGATAGTACCCAAGAATGGCTCAAAAGGATGTACAATAAGAAGAGAATTTGGGCTGCCGCGTATCTGACCGGTGGATATTTCCTTGGTATGAAAAGCAATCAGAGAAGTGAGAGTTTGAACTCATGCCTTCACCTTCACCTGGATTATGGTATGACCCTAGTTGACTTGATAATGCATTACGAGAATGCCATTGTTCGCATCCGTGAGAGCGAGGCCGAAGATGACTGCATCTATTCCCAGAGTTTACCGGTGGAAGTTACTGAATCCAAAGAGATAGAGGTTGCTGTTTCCCATGCCTTCAGTCCAGCCAACTTCTACATCTTGCAGCAGGATGTGAAGAAGCTTGGTGACCTCGAGATTTTTGAGGAATACGTGGGAACAGGGGGCTCTAAACAGTTTATGGTCAAATGGAGGAATAGCGGCAGATACTCGTTTATCGTGGAGTATAGTCCTAATCAGCCGAAAGAGTTAATACAGTGCAGCTGCCGAAGAATGAATCGTAAGGGGCTTCCATGCAAGCATATCCTATATGTATTGAAGCACCTGAAATTGTCCGAAATACCGGACTGTTGTGTTCTTTGGCAATTCTCCAAAATGGCAAGAAATGGATTGCCAGCACGGCGCAGAAGCGATCTTTTCACGTACGGTTACTCAGGGCCAGGGAAGCGAAAAAGATACAACGACATGGAAACAGTATCGGCGGAAGCTATGGATGCGGCAGTAGATGATCCAGCAATGTATAATGAGTTCATGGCATATATGAAGGGCTTAGTAGCAAGAAAATATGCGAAAAAGAATGGACATGATGGTCACACAACCTTCGCTGAAGAAGACACATATGATTTTCAAGGCAATGTAGTTCCGGTTGGTGATCCCGATAAGGTTGTCACGAGAGGAGCACCTAAGCAAAACACAAAAGCTGGACAAGAGGTAAATCACCCCGTGACGAAAAATGGTAGACCACTAGCGTTCGACGAGCGTAAGACCCGGAATCAGGGGTGCACCGCATGTGGTGTCATCGGTCATAACAAACGGAACAAAAAGTTGTGCAAAAAACATCCAGAGTAAGTCTGCTTACATATTTTTCTTAGCTAGGCCGATTAATTAAATCTATGTTAAACGAGTACTAAATAATTTCGTTTTGTAATGCAGGTATATGGAAAAAGAAAACAAGTAGAAGTGCATCTTCACTAGCAAAATTACAAAATTATCGCTTTACCTTGAAGATTATGTATTTACTTCGCCTTAATTGTAATTGACATCAACCCTAAGGTTCATCAATGTGGCAGGTAGATTAATGGTAGGGTTCTGCAATAGTACAAGTTCTTCAATCCTTTGCGTATGTAGATCATAGTAATCTGTAAACAATGGCGAAAATAGGGTATTAGGGTTTAGACTAGGGTTCATAAATGTCATACGGATCTACCAGACAGTCCGGGTGTGCACGACCAGCCTGACCGTTGCTCACCACGACGGCCAGTCCGTTGAGCTCCCGACAGGGCAGTCCGTTCCCCTACACGCCAGCCAGTCCGTCAAGCTCTCCGGCAAGTCCGGCGCGCACGCCGGACAGTCCGGGATTTCTTAGCCGGCCTGTCTGGTGTTGTTTCGGCCTGTCCGGGGCTTTGGCAAGCATGTCCGGTAATGGCGTTGTATTACCAATCCTGCCTTAGTTAATAAGTCTAAGATATTATTCTATTGAGACGGTATTACTTATATTTCCATGTCTTCAGTACTTAAAATTCATGAATCAGTTGGGATGCTTATATTTAACTATACACCGCTCTCACATCAGCTTGTTCTAGTCCCATATTTTTTTTCCTGTTACACCCGTAGTATCACCACCAAAAAGTACAAAACTTTTCATTAAATCGACACCTTAAACACAATTGCCAATTTCTAATTGCTAAATAATCATGTATGTTATCTACAGGATGGAAGAAGTTGACGAAGTTCCTTGCTCGATTGAAAAATGGTGCGGCTTTGTTGAGAACATGTCAAACGAACAACGAGGTGCACTTTTTGGATCCGGTGTACATTGTATGCTCGAAATGCCAAGGATAAAGATGCGGCAGTCTGTGCTGAAGTTTCTAGTGCAAGCTTTTGATCTTCAAACAAGTACATTTGGTTTAAATGAGGGAAAGGACCATATTTCCCTAGGAGGCAAAGAAATCTAGCATTATTTGGTTTAGAAGACAAAGGTTTGAACGCTGTGGCCATAATTGCTCAAGAAGGCAAAGAAGCGCAGGGACGGATACCACCTGAGTGGCTCGATCCGTCAACAGAGAATCTCTTAATTGATGATTTAATATTGGATGTTGAGCTTCGTGGTGCCTCGGATGACAATTTTGTATGCAAGGCCATGATGGTGCTTCTCGCCACAGTAATTGCACCGTACTCTAATACGGTAATTTCGAAGCCGATGTATGCATTGGTAGAAGACCTCGATCGAGCTAGGAAGATAAACTGGAACTCATTCACTCGGAGTACACCTTGGAGGGCATAAGGCGTGTAAAGGTGGACGAGTAATGAGGCAGTGGCCAAAAGGAAACATGGCGGCATTACAGGTAAACCGTAATATTTCTTAGTCAGGTAATATTTAACTGCAGTTTTTTGGTCACAACTATTTCTTAGTCATTCTTAATATCTTTTCTTCTGCAGTACATGCATTGGGAGAAGGTTCAACCTCCTGGTGCACCAGCCTTTAACCCATTGGTATCTATGTACCCATTGATGAAGAACTGGACCGAAGTAGAAGGGAAGAAGAGAGACGCCTCCGACGCGCAATATGGCCGTGGGAAGGGAAATGTAAACAATTTTTTCTTGTTCATATTTGTTTCAGCAGCTCATATTTAACAACAACAAATAATTTGATTTTGTAACATGCAGATTGACAACGATATTACTATGGAGCATAGACTCTCAAAAATAAACACAGCAAATAGTGTTGGGAGAAAAACATCTGTTTCAAGGAAGGCCACAAAAACTCCTGCGAAAAACCCCCTTACAAGGAGCAACTTTTGGAAAGGGTTAATCGCATGTCCGGGGAGCTTACTCTTGTCCGTAAGCAGATTGCAACTATAGCAGACTCATGCGCAGAGGTAAAAACGTGGCGAGTTTAATTATGCACGCATCATTCATTTTGGACCTGCCATGACACATTTATTTTTTTTCCATTGCAGAGAGTTATTGCAAAGTTAAATCAGGAGGGGATCATTTATAGACGTGAGAACAAAGGCACGTCTGAAGGGGACAAGGAAAGCGAGAGCAGCCAGAAGGGAGTTTATCCATCAAAGTACTTCACATCAGTTCAGAAGGACGAGGATGTTGACGACGATGATGTTAACGAGGACGAGCTAGACAATGCAAATGGCAGCACACCTGCACCATCTGTTGCACGCAAATTAATGAACGATGATCCTCAACCATTGATACGTCCCAAACGTATCTATAATTTCTTATGTTCCATGCTACTTTTATGATGATACTCACATGTTTTATACACATTATATGTCATTATTATGCATTTTCCGGCACTAACCTATTGACGAGATGCCGAAGAGTCGATTCATTGTTTTACTGCTGTTTTTGGTTTCAGAAATCCTAGTAAGGAAATATTCTCGGAATTGGACGAAATCAACGCCCAGGGTCCTATTTTTGCACGAAGCTTCCAGAAGACCGGAGGGGAGACGAAGTGGGGCCACGGGGCGCCGCCACACTAGGGCGGCGTGGCCTAAGGGGGGCCCGCACGGCCCTAGCGTGTGGGGCCCCCGTGACTCTCCCGACTCCGCCCTTCCGCCTACCTAAAGCCTCCGTCGCGAAACCCCCGATACTGAGAGCCACGATACGGAAAACCTTCCGGAGACGCCGCCGCCAATCCCATCTCGGGGGATTCGGGAGAATTGTGTAGGAACGGGACAAATCACACTCGAAGATCCCTGCTGAAACTATTGGGAGCAGTCATAGATGTGGGAGAAGGCACCTTAAAATTCACCTCCACACCGGGAGGTAGACATGTATTCCCTAAATCAAAGGGTAAGAAAAAGACTAAGAAAGGTAGGTGTAATGCCCGGGGTAATGCTTCATCTCTTGACAATATTTGATACACACTTTACGCGCCTAGGCTGAAAGGCGTTAAGAAAAGCGCTTATGGGAGACAACCCATTATTTTACTTCTGCACTTTATTTTATATTTGAGTCTTGGAAGTTGTTTACTACTGTAGCAACCTCTCCTTATCTTTATTTTATTGCATTGTTGTGCCAAGTAAAGTCTTTGATAGTAAAGCCAATACTAGATTTGGATTACTGCGCAGGAACAGATTTCTTGCTGTCACGAATTTGAGCAGCAGTCCCTGTAGAAAAATCAAAAAAATCTGCCAATTTACGTGTGTGATCCACAGATATGTACGCAACTTTCATTCAATTTGGGCATTTTCATCTGAGCAAGTCTGGTGCCACTTTAAAATTCGTCTTTACGAACTGTTACTGTTTTGACAGATTCTGCCTTTTATTTCGCATTGCCTCTTTTGCTATGTTTGATGGATTTCTTTGCTCCATTAACTTTCGGTAGCTTTGTGCAATGTCCAGAAGTGTTAAGAATGATTATGTCACCACTGAATATATGAATTATGTACTGACCCTCTAATGAGTTTGTTTCGAGTTTGGTGTGGAGGAAGTTTTCAAGGGTCAAGAGAGGGATGATACAATATGATCAAGAAGAGTGAAAAGTCAAAGCTTGGGGATGCCCCCGTGGTTCATCCCTGCATATTTTAAGAAGACTCAAGCATCTAAGCTTGGGGATGCCCAAGGGATCCCTTCTTCATCGACAACTTATCGAGTTCCTCTAGTGAAACTATATTTTTATTCCGTCACATCTTATGTGCTTTACTTGGAGCGTCATGTTTGTTTTTATTTTTGTTTTTGTTTGAATAAATCGGATCCTAGCATTCTTTGTTTGGGAGAGAGACACGCTCCGCTGTTTCGTATGAACACATATGTTCTTAGCTTTATCTTTAATGTTCATTGCGAAAGTTGAACTACTTCATTCATTGTTATATGGTTGGAAACGGAAAATGCCGCATGTGGTAAATGGTTTAATGTCTTGAATAATGTGATACTTGGCAATTGTTGTGCTCATATAGATCTTGTTTAAGCTCTTGCATCATGTACCTTGTACTCATTAATGAATAACTACATAGAGCTTGTTAAAATTTGGTTTGCATGATTGATCTCTAGAGTCTAGATATTTTCTCGGTTGAGGTGTTTGAACAACAAGGAGACAATGTAAAGTCTTGTAATAGCTACAATATGTTCATATGTGAGCTTTGCTGCACCTTTTATACTTGAGTTTGCTTCAAACAACCTTGCTAGCCTAGCCTTGTATTGAGAGGAATTCTTCTCGTGCATCCAAATCCTTGAGCCAATAACCATGCCATTTGTGTCCACCATACCTACCTACTACATGATATTTCTCCGCCATTCCAAAGTAAATTACTTGAGTGCTACCTTTAAAATTTCTATTCTTTACCTTTACAATATATAGCTCATGGGACAAATAGCTTAAAAACTATCGTGGTGAAGAATATGTACTTATGTGTCTTATTTTCTTAATAAGTTGCTTGTTGAGCGGTAACCATGTTTTCTGGGACGCCATCAACTCTTTTACCTTTGTTGAATATCATGTGAGTTGCTATGCATGTTCGTCTTGTCTGAAGTAAGGGCGGTTTTCACAATCAAATGGTTTGAGTATGCATACTGTTAGAGAAGAACATTGGGCCGCTAACTAAAGCCATGATTCATGGTGGAAGTTTCAGTGTGGACAGCTAATCCTCAATCTCTTATGAGAATATTAACTGTTGTTGAATGCTTATGCATTAAAGAGAGTGCATTATCTGTTGTCTATGTTGTCCCGGTATGGATGTCTAAGTTGAGAATAATCAAAAGCGAGAAATCCAATGCGAGCTTTCTCCTTAGACCTTTGTACGAGGCGGCATAGAGGTACCCCTTTGTGACACTTGGTTGAAACATATGCTATGCAATGATAATCCGTGTTAACCCAAGCTAATTAGGACAAGGTGCGAGCACTATTAGTATACTATGCATGAGGCTTGCAACTTATGAGATGTCTTATACATAACTCATATGCTTTATTACTACCGTTGATAAAATTGTTTCTTGTTTTCAAAATGAAAAGCTCTAGCACAAATATAGTAATCAATGCTTCCCTCTGCGAAGGGCCTAACTTTTATTTTATTGTTGAGTCGGTTTGCCTATTTCTTTCTATCTTAGAAGCAAACACTTGTATCAACTCGTGTGCATTGATTCTTACATGTTTACTTATTGCACTTGTTATATTACTTTATGTTGACAATTATCCATGAGATATACATGTTACAAGTTGAAAGCAACCGCTGAAACTTAATCATCCTTTGTGTTGCTTCAATGCCTTTACTTCGAATTTATTGCTTTATGAGTAACTCTTATGCAAGTCTTATTGATGCTTGTCTTGAAAGTATTATTCATGAAAAGTCTTTGCTATATGGTTCATTAGTTTACTCATTATCTTCATCATTGCTTCGAATCGCTGCATTCATCTCATATGCTTTACAATAGTATGATCAATATTATGATAGCATGTCACTTCAGAAATTATCTTTGTTATCGTTTACCTACTCGAGGGCGAGTAGGAACTAAGCTTGGGGATGCTTGATACGTACCAAACGTATCTGTAATTTCTTATGTTCCATGCTACTTTTATGATGATACTCACATGTTTTATACACATTATATGTCATTATTATGCATTTTCCGGCACTAACCTATTGACGAGATGCCGAAGAGCCAGTTGTTGTTTTCTGCTGTTTTTGGAATATTCTCGGAATTGGACGAAATCAACGCCCAGGGTCCTATTTTTGCACGAAGCTTCCAGAAGACCGGAGGGGAGACAAAGTCGGGCCACGGGGCGCCGCCACACTAGGGCGGCCCGGCCTAAGGGGGGCCCGCACGGCCCTAGCGTGTGGGGCCCCCGTGACTCTCCCTACTCCGCCCTTCCGCCGACTTAAAGCCTCCGTCGCGAAACCCCCAGTACCGAGAGCCACGATACGGAAAACCTTCCAGAGACGCCGCCGCCGCCAATCCCATCTCGGGGGATTCAGGAGATCGCCTCCGGCACCCTGCCGGAGAGGGGAATCATCTCCCGGGGTCTCTTCATCGCCATGATCGCCTCCGGATCGATGTGTGAGTAGTTCACCCATGGACTATGGGTCCATAGCAGTAGCTAGATGGGCGTCTTCTCCTCATTGTGCTATCATGTTAGATCTTGTGAGCTGCCTATCATGATCAAGATCATCTATTTGTAATCCTACATGTTGTGTTTGTTGGGATCCGATGAATATTGAATACTATGTCAAGTTGATTATCAATCTATCATATATGTTATTTATGTTCTTGCATGCTCTCCGTTGCTAGTAGAGGCTCGGCCAAGTTGATATTTGTGACTCCAAGAGGGGGTATTTATGCTCGATAGTGGGTTCATGCCTCCATTAAATCTGGGACGAGTGATAGAAAGTTCTAAGGTTGTGGATGTGCTTGTTGCCACTAGGGATAAAACATCGATGCTTTGTCTAAGGATATTTGTGTTGATTACATTACGCACCATACTTAATGCAATTGTCACGTTGTTTACAACTTAATACTGGAAGGAGTTCGGATGATAACCCGAAGGTGGACTTTTTAGGCATAGATGCATGCTTTGGATAGCGGTCTATGTACTTTGTCGTAATGCCCTGATTAAATCTCATAGTACTCATCATGATATATGTATGTGCATTGTTATGCCTTCTTTATTTGTCAATTGCCCAACTGTAATTTGTTCACCCAACATCTGCTATCTTATGGGAGAGACACCACTAGTGAACTGTGGACCCCGGTCCTATTCTTTAAATCTGAAATACAAACTGCTGCAATTGTTCTTTACTGTTCTTCGCAAACAAACATCATCATCCACACTATACATCTAATCATTTGTTTACAGCAAGCCGGTGAGATTGACAACCTCGCTGTTACGTTGGGGCAAAGTTCTGTGATTGTGTTGTGCAGGTTCCACGTTGGCGCTGGAATCCCTGGTGTTGCGCCGCACTACACTCCTCCGCCATCAACCTTCAACGTGCTTCTTGGCTCCTCCTGGTTCGATAAACCTTGGTTTCTTTCTGAGGGAAAATTTGCTACTGTGCGCATCACACCTTCCTCTTGGGGTTCCCAACGGACGTGTCAACTACACGCATCAACCATCTGTACTGTTTAATTGCAGCAAGGGTGACAAAAAAGATCCTATCGATATTACAAATGATGTTCCCGCTCGATCGTCATCCTCATTATCGTCTTCAGCATTTGTATCTGCAAAGCCAAATGAACCTCAGAAACGGAAGTGCATGCCATCCGCAAAGGTCCGGTCCCCTTACTTGTCTGAAAAAAATGGCAAACAAGCGTCAAATCCGAGATGATAAAAAATCTGAGGGTAAGTTTGTTCGTGTCACGTGCAAATTTCTTAACGACCTTTTCATTTCACTAACCGCAGTTCACCCGTTACTTCTTCGTTGCAGGTAACTTCCATTCACTAGATGCACTACTTCAGGTAAATGATTTGACTGAAGATCACGTCGAAGCTGCCGTGTCACTTGTAAAAGAACTATCAAAGTGCTCCCGACGCCGCAACAAAAAAGTTTACAGTTCTGAAGGACTCGTGCTGACTGCCCACCATGTTGCACCTATTCTAACCCATGACTGGTTGATGGGTGATGTACAAACAAATTTTGTATCCTTGTTGTATTACAGAATAACTATCTTGATTGAAGGGCTAATTAGTTGTGTGTACCACTAAATTTTGCAGGTCATCAATGCATATGTGCGACACTTGTCTCATCGTGTTCCAGATGATCGTGTCATGTCCACCACATGGAGGTCGACGCATCTCATAGAAGGGAGGACGAGGGGTAGAGATTATTTTCCACCCGGCCACCCCTAGATCGAAATAGAGAAGAATCGAGCCATTCACAGATGCATGGACGAGTATTTCCATAAACCGAAGGTATGAGCACATGCAATGCAATGGTGTACATAATTCATTCAATGTATATTGAAACATACTTACACATTTTTATTGCAGTACTATCTCGTTGTAAACGTTAATGGCAATCATTGGGTCACCGTCGTGCTGCATGTACCCAAGAAGGAATTTCAAGTATTAGATTTCATCTATGTTCTTCGCAGTTACATACATATCATTGAAGCATTGGTATGTTTTCATACTACTTTACTGTGTCATAAGTATTTTGTTAAAATATTAATCATTACTTACTTAATCTTAACTACTCGTTTTACTTCAGAGAACCAAAATTGCTTATGACATAGCAAAAGCATATCATGGTTTTCCTGATCCTTCGAACTGGCCTATAAAATAATGCAAAATGCCAAGACAAAAGGATGGGTGAGTACATGGCGCAACTAATTTTCATCTATATTAATATACAATGCAATGTTACTTACTGTTTTTTGATTGTCTTGTATTATGACAGAAACTCATGTGGACTTTGGGTCCTAAAATGTATGAAAGAATGGGATGGAGATGAATTTAGAACCACTATTACACAGGTAGGTAAAACAAAATTCTTCTTACATGATGAACTAACGAGCACATGTCATAACATGTTCTCTTAATTTATTTTTGCAGACACTCGTTGACTCTACCAGAGAAGTTATGGTCGGTGAAATAAATTTTTTCACCTAGTAACGAGCTGGATAGGGTCAAAGATAAACTACTCAACCCCAATGGCGAGGAAGATGATGCTTAGGTCCAAGGTCTAGTGGATATGGTCGGGTTTTCCTCTCGTAGAAGGTTTCCCGGCGGTGTTCAAGACTTAGTTCATTTTATTTTCTATTTTGAGTTAGCTGTGTAATGACTTGAAAACTATACTTTACAACACCTATTTGCGTCATATGGAATACCATACTTTGTGGAATATGTATGAAATCATCAAGTGTCGGATAGTCTCACTATTGTCCGTGGACATCACTATAATCTTTATTGCGCAGAATTTGTTGTCAAACTTTTGCAAACAATCCGTTAACACCTTTGCGGATGATAATAACTTGGTATGAAAAGCTTTATCTCGAAATACTTCAGGTGCAGGAATTTACCCAAAACCAATTGTGTATTGACTTTCTGAAAAATAATACCCAAAGATTATGACTTATTAATAGCTTAGGTCAACAAATTACTGAACTGGTACAAAAGGGATAACACTAGCCTCATAAAGTGAGTTCACAAAAAGCGTTTCGACATTTGGCGCAATGGATAAAAGTTTGGTACTTGTCATCTGCATTTTTCTTCACTTCCAATGAACCTTCAAGAGAGATAGGCGAAGGAATTGGACATTGCATACCAGGAAAATCCAAGCTTGAAAGAGAACTTACATCTGTCCTATGAGAAATGGTGGTGTTAATTCATTGCCGGACATACCAGCGAAAGATTCCGGTCAGGCCGACAAAAGCTGCTGCCTGTAAGTCTTCTCCCCGGACATGCTGGTGGTTGTGGCCGGACAGACCGGAATGCAGTGCCAAAAGCCTTTGAATATTCGTTAATTATTTTCCGGCCTGGCTGGTTCTCTACGCCGGTCAGGCCGACAAAAGATGCGTACAAAAACTCCTTGGCCGGACAGGCTGGCTCGTCTTGCCAGACAGGCCGATAGAATTGGCAAATGCCTCTGGAAATTTTATGTTCCTCCGGAACAACATTACCGGTCTGTCTGGCGTATATGCCGGACAGTCTGACCGGTCGATCACGTAAACCGCGTCCCGGACAGTCCGTTCCCCTATGAACTGGATGTCCGCCTAACCCGGACTGTCCGGCTAGGTCCCGACCGGACTGTCCGGTGTCTCCGATCTGCCATGGCCGGCCGGCGCCCACCACGATGGTGCACAGGCCACGATGATCCGCCAAACTCGCCGGAGGGCCCACAACTGTGCCGTACTTGTATCTCGTATAATTGACTAATTGAATTGGGGTATACGAATTTTGTACGTTGTCACCTATCGGTATTTTATACTAATAATGAAGGGGTATCGAGCGATCTTAGCCGTTCTTGTGTTTGACAAGCCCAAACTGAGTTTGACGGAGTTGGGGGGGGGGGGGGTTGTACCGGAGCACACGCCGTGCTTATTTGCATGAAGAAGAGCATTGTTGTTGGCTTGTGTTTCATTCTCTTGTGAAGCTACCTACCTGTATATGCCGTTGGTGCCTCAAACTGGCCTGGTGTACAGTTGAGTTAACATGTCGTTGCGGATTGGAGTTTCCCCATTACTTCAGAGGCTATTGTTGTGTTTATCTGTTCATCAATGTGAAAATCTGATGACCCCGTGCCAGGTTTTGCTTGTCCATGTCAGTTTACATCGTTACTTTGGGAAGACAGTCTTCAGCGGAGGCACAAACCAAGTAAGGTCTTACCAGCTTACAGTCCTGCTAATGTTGGCGGCAAAAATAGCGGCATCATTGGAACCAAAATAGAGCTGGCCAGAGCACAGCAGATACTTCTGCGAGCCTGTCGTATCTTTCAGCGCTGATGAGCAGGATTTCAGTTCTCTGAACCAAACAATCGCAATGGCATGCGACTACAACTACAAGAACCAGAGCACGAAAATCGGTTAACCAAAATATAAGAAATACAGCAGCGAAACAAATCTAGCCACAAACTGATTTTAGATTGGTAGGGGCATGAAATTCTCGAAGATACAATGTGTAATTCAGCTTGGTGCTGCTGGCGAAGTTAGGCAATCTGACAGTCAGTGCCTTCTTCAGCAATTAGTCACAATTTCAGTTCTCTAAAACAACTTTATAGTCAAGTGAAAGAACCAGAAGAAAGCAATCAGCTACTAACAATCATGCAATAGGTAACCTGGAAATGATTGACAGACCATGACAATTCTCAAGATAACAGGATTTTTTACTTCACCGCAACAGGGTTCCATTACATCAGAGATCAGACACAATATTTGACACCAACACGATACTAGACAGGTACTCTCCCTAAACAAGACACAGAGGAAAGCCTAGCCGCCAAAGCCGTAGAGGGTGCGTCCCTGGCGCTTGAGCGCGTAGACGACGTCCATGGCGGTGACGGTCTTGCGGCGGGCGTGCTCGGTGTAGGTGACGGCGTCGCGGATGACGTTCTCGAGGAAGATCTTGAGCACGCCGCGGGTCTCCTCGTAGATGAGCCCTGAGATGCGCTTCACGCCGCCGCGGCGGGCCAGGCGGCGGATGGCCGGCTTGGTGATGCCCTGGATGTTGTCGCGCAGCACCTTCCGGTGGCGCTTGGCGCCGCCCTTGCCCAGCCCCTTGCCGCCCTTGCCACGCCCAGACATCGCCGCCGCTCGCTGTCTTTTCTCAGAGGACGAAGAAGGAATTGGGGATTTTTTGCTCTGGCTCGCTTCGAATTGGATGGCTTGGGAGGGGTGGAGTGGGTGGGAATATGTAGAGCTGGAGGGGGATGCGGAGTCGTTGGATTGGGGAGCGATCCGCGTGAGGGGCGAATGGGATGGCCGAGGCCGTTGGATATGGAAGGGTTGGTTCCTATTGGTGGAGCGGGGGCAGCGCGGATCGGCGCGGTTGCGAATTGGAAGTGTAGCGCGCGGGGAAAGCGGAAAAAGGCGAAAAGAGCTGGGCGGGATTTCTGAGCTTCTGGTGGGAGATGGAAATTTTCGTTCGTGGGAGGGAAATCCTGAATGCTTGACTTGGCAGAAGTATGATGACGTCGGCTTCCATGCCTTCATCCTTGCGGCTTCGACGAGCAATTCTCTCCTTCGGCTAGATTCATGTTATCTAATTTTATCAAATTTTATTTCTAAGAGCATCTCCAGTCGCGTCCCTCAAACGGCGCCCAGATTAAACGTTTGGGGGACGTGTTTCGTTCGTGCTGTGTTTGGGGGACGTCGCTTCCCAGCCGCGTCCCCCAAACGCCACCCCTAAAAATTAAAATACTCTTTTTTTTACATTTTTATTTCAATAAAGAGAAGAAATATTCCACAAAATAATACATAATTTGGAACGCGGTTTACATTAAGATATAGTTTGGAACATGGTTTTCCACAAAATCAAATATAAAACATTGCAAAAAAAAACTAAACCTAACTAGGCCGGACATTGAAGGTTTGGCGTGTTCGCTGCCAAGAAAGAACACTTGGCGACTAAGTCGTCCTGCCAAGTCGACTTGACCACGACGTCGTCGATGTATACATAAACATTGGCTTTCGAGGAAACTATTCATGCATCTCTGGTACGTGGCTCCGATGTTTCTCATGCCGAAGGTCATGGCGGTGTAGGAGCGAGTGCCGAGCGGCGTGATGAACGCCGTCTTCTCCTGATCTTCAACCGCCATCTTGATTTGGTTGTACGCGGAATATGCGTCGAGGAAGCACAGCGATTCCGAGCCCGCGCTGGCGTCAATGATCTGATCGATCCGCGGGAGGACGAATGGGTCCTTGGGGCAAGCCCGATTGAGAATGGTGTAGTCTATACACATGCCCATGTCTTGTTTTTCTTCACCACGAGGACTGGGTTTGCCAACCACTTTGGGTGCTTTATTTCCATGATGAACCCGGCGGCGAGTAGCCGGTTCACCTCTTCGGCAATTGCGCGTCGTCGCTCTTCACCTACGGGTCACATCGTCCGTTTGATGGGACACGCAGTGGGATCAACGTGGAGTTTGTGCTCAGCAAGTTTTCTCGGGACACCTGACATATCAGAAGGTTTCCATGCAAAGATATCTCGATTCTCACGGAGGAACTTGATGATCGTGCTTTCCTATTGGGCGGACAAGCCCATCCCAATGATAACTTGCCTACTCGGACCGTTCTCTACCAGATTTACTCGACGTGTGTCAGTCGTCGGCTAGAAGGTCGGCGACGAGGATGAGTCGAGCTCGCTTGGCTTCTCGACTGGGTACTTGGTGAGTTCGGCGGTGTTGTCGCGCTCCAAGGCGATGACGACGTCGGCGAGCTTGCAACAGCTATCCTCGCATTCCAGGGCCATTTCGGGGTCACCACCGACGGTGATGACGCCGCGCGGCCCCGGCATCTTCATCATGTTGTAAGCGTAGTGTGGCGTGGCCATGAACTTGGCGAACACCTGGCGGCCGAGGACGCAGTGTTAGGGGTTGCGGAAGTTCACCACCTCGAAGGAGATCCACTCGGTGCGGTAGTTCGCCGGCGTGCCGAATGTCACCGGCAGTGTTACCTTACTGGTTGGGAAGGCCTTCCTGCCAGGGACGATGCTGTGGAAGGTGACGCTTGTCGCTTCAAGGCGCGAGTCGGGCAGCTGGAGTCGCTGGAAGGTATCGTAGTACATGATGATGATGGAGCTTCCTCCATCCATCAGGGTCTTGGAGAACCAGTAATCGGCGACCTTAGGCTTGACGATATGGGCGACTTGCCCTGGGTACTCGATGTGTGGAGTGTGATCCTCGCGGCTCCACGTGATGCTCTGCTCTGACCAATTGAGCCAACACGGGACGTCCGCGACGACTGCGTTAACAGCCACCGCGCGTGCGAGAACCTTCTTGTCGCGGTGGTCGCCAACCCCGGTGAAGGTGTGGAGGGAGCCGGCGCTGCGACCAAAGCCGTCGTCCTTGGGCTTGTCCTGGTACTTGTTGCGGTCCTTGTTCTGGTCGCCGCCGCCATTCTCCTTGGAGCGGCGGGCTTTCTCGATCTGCTTAAGGGAAAAGTAGTTCCCAATGGTGTGCGTCGAGGGCTTGCCCTCTCTGCTGTGATAGATGCACGGAGCGTCAGGCAGGCTGTGCGGGTCGAACCGCTTCATGTGGGCGGTCCACTCGTGGGCCGCGTCTGTCGCGGCGAGAGTACTTCGGGTCGCGCTGCCCGTAGTTGGCGTTAGCGACGAACTCGGAATTGCCGCCGTCGCTGCAACGCTTGCCGTTGCCCAGGCGAGTGCCGAGTCGGTAGTCGTCACGACGGTTGTCGGGTCGGATGACGCGGCGATTGCGCCGCTGGCCGTACTCGTCGTCCGAGTCGATGAAGTCTACGCACGCTTCTATTCCTGTAGACAGTGTTGGGCCTCCAAGAGCAGAGGTTTGTAGAACAGCAACAAGTTTCCCTTAAGTGAATCACCCAAGGTTTATCGAACTCAGGGAGGAAGAGGTCAAAGATATCCCTCTCAAGCAACCCTGCAATTAAGATACAAGAAGTCTCTTGTGTCCCCAACACACCTAATACACTTGTCAGATGTATAGGTGCACTAGTTCGGCAAAGAGATGGTGAAATACAAGTAATATGGATGAATATGAGTGGTAATAATAATCTGAAATAAATATGGCAGCAAGTAAACATGCAGTAGAACAGTAAATAAACGGAGATTCGATGCTTGGAAACAAGACCTAGGGATCATACTTTCACTAGTGGACATTCTCAACATTGCAATCATAATTGAATATAAATATAAGCACTTCACTATGCTATTCTGAATTACTCTCTGGCAAGATAACAAACACTAATTCATCATGTAGGCAAACCTTAAAGATGTATTCCCAAGTACTGATAAACACCCCACGCTGTCACTGTGAGCATTCATAGGAGGTACTAACACACCACAATTTCATAGAGACATCCAACTCAAATCATAACCCAGTGAACAAGTATTCTGTGAAATATAGCCTAAGAGACCCACACGGTGCACACACTCGTCACCTTTACACACGTGGGACAAGGAGTCTCCGGAGATCACATAAGTAAAATCCACTTGAATAGCATAACGACATCTAGATTACAAAGCTCATCATATGGATCTCAATCATGTAAGGCAGCTCATGAGATCATTGTATTGAAGTACATGGGAGAGAAAGAGATGAACCACATAGCTACCGGTACAGCCCTTAGCCTCGAGGGAGAACTACTCCCTCCTCATCATAGGAGACAGCAGCGGCGATGAAGATGGCGGTGGTGTCGATGGAAATGCCTTCCGGGGGCAATTCCTCGTCCCGGCGGCGTGCCGGAACAGAGACTTCTGTCCCCCGAATCTTGGCTTCGCGATGGCGGCGACTCTGGAACTTTTCTCGTATCGTGGCTTATTCGTCTCAATGTTTTAGGTCACGAAGGCTTAAATAGGCGAAGAGTCAGAGTTGGAAGAGGCCTGGGGGGGCCAAACAGTAGGGGGCGCGCCCCCCTCTCTGGCCGCGCCGCCATGGTGTGTGGAGGCCCTGGGCCTCCCCTCTGGTCCCTCTTCGGTGTTCTGGAAGCTTCGTGGAAATATAAGATCGTGGGCCTTGATTTCGTCCAATTCCGAGAATATTTCCTGTGTAAGATTTCAGAAACCAAAAACAGCAGAAAATAGGAACTAGCACTTCGGCATCTCGTTAATAGGTTAGTTCCGGAAAATGCATCAAAACGATATAAAGTGTGAACAAAACATGTAGGTATTGTCATAAAATAAGCATGGAACATAAGAAATTATAGATACGTTGGAGACGTATCAGTCGACTACGGGATCTTCATCAGCGTAGCATTTGGCGATGTCGAAGAGCTCGTCCATGGAAATGTTGTCGCGGCTGGCGCACTTTGGCTTGGAGACGAGTGGCTCGTAGCGACAAGTCCTCCTGAAGCAGTAGATCGCCGTGTCGGTGCTGATGCCGCTTGAGGTCGTCCACATGTCCTGCCAGCGCAGCACCCATCGACGAGTCGACTCGTGGGGTCCTTGGACGCAGCGGTCCAGGCCTTCGATGGTAGTGGCGCGAGTGTATGCACTAGCGAAGTGCTGGATGAAGGCAGCACGGGCCTCATACCACGAATCGATGATGTTCGGGGGAAGGATGTTGAACCATTGGAGATTCGCCTCGTCCATTATGAGGGGCAGGTAACGGACGGCGAGAAGGTCGGAGATTAACGAAGTGTTGCACCCTGAACCCTTCAGAGGGTCTTTAGTCCTGATTCGTAACGCAACTGGAACTAAAGATGTGGAGGGGTACGTTTTACTCCCGATTCCGTAGTCCCGGTTGGAAATCCGGGACTGAAGTCCCTTAGAGCATGTCTAACAGGCCCCGTATTTTTTCGCCCCTTAAAACGCGAGTAGAGGGCCCTGTATTCACTTTTCGCAGGTCGAAAACTCGTCCGAGCTAGCAGACCCCGTATCCCCACCCCGTAAAACAGAATATTCACATAAAATTATGTTTTGAGGGGTCGAAAACTCGTCCGAGCTAGCAGACCCCGTATCCCCACCACAACATTCACATAAAATAGTTGTAACATGTATATCTCATGGATAGTTGCCAACACAAAGTAATATGATGAATGCAAATATGCAAGTATGTAGGAATCAATGCATAGTTGACACAAGTGTTTGCTTCTAAGATAGAAAGAAGTAGGTAAACTGACTCAACATAAAGTAAAAAAATGGCCCTTCGCAGAGGGAAGCATGGATTACTATTTTTGTGCTAGAGCTTTTATTTTGAAAACATAGAAACAATTTTGTCAACGGTAGTAATAAAGCTTATGTGTTATGTATAAGACATCCTATAAGTTGCAAGCCTCATGCATAGATTACCAATAGTGCCCGCACCTTGTCCTAATTAGCTTGGATTTACATGGATTATCATTGCATAACATATGTTTCAACCAAGTGTCACAAAGGGGTACCTCTATGCCGCCTGTACAAAGGTCTAAGGAGAAAGCTCGCATTGGATTTCTCGCTTTTGATTATTCTCAACTTAGACATCCATACCGGGACAACATAGACAACGAGATAATGGACTCCTCTTTAATGCATAAGCATTCAACAACAGATAATATTCTCATAAGAGATTGAGGATTAGTGTCCAAACTGAAACTTCCACCATGATTCATGGCTTTAGTTAGCGGCCCAATGTTCTTCTCTAACAATATGCATACTCAAACCATTGAATCATGATAAATCACCCTTACTTCAGACAAGACGAACATGCATAACAACTCACATAATATTCAACAAAGGTGTAATAGTTGATGGCATCCCCAGAAACATGGTTACCGCTCAACAAGCAACTTATAAGAAATAAGATACATAAGCTACATATTCTTTACTACAATAGTTTTAAGGCTATTTTCCCATGAGCTATATATTTCAAAGACAAAGAATGGAATTTTAAAGGTAGCACTCAAGTAATTTACTTTGGAATGGCAGAGAAATACCATGTAGTAGGTAGGTATGGTGGACACAAATGGCATAGTTTTTGGCTCAAGGATTTGGATGCACGAGAAGTATTCCCTCTCAATACAAGGCTTTTGCTAGCAAGGTTGTTTGAAGCAAACACAAGTATGAACCGGTACAGCAAAACTTACATAAGAACATATTGCAAGCATTATAAGACTCTACACTGTCTTCCTTGTTGTTCAAACACCTCACAAGAAAATATCTAGTCTCCAGAGAGACCAATCATGCAAACCAAATGTCAACAAGCTCTACGGTAGTTCTTCACTAATAGGTGCAAAGTACATGATGCAAGAGCTTAAACATGATCTATTTGAGCACAACAATTGCCAAGTATCAAATTATTCAATACCATATACCAATTACCACATGAAGCATTTTCTGTTTCCAACCATATAACAATGAACGAAGCAGTTTCAACCTTCGCCATGAACATTAAGAGTAGAGCTAAGAACACATATATTCATATGCAACAGCGGAGCGTGTCTCTCTCCCACACAAGCATGAATTTATTCAGAGAATGAAAATAACAAAACGAAAATAAAAGCACACAGACGCTCCAAGTAAAGCACATAAGATGTGACAGAATAAAAATATAGTTTCACTAGAGGTGACCTGATAAGTTGTCGATGAAGAAGGGGATGCCTTGGGCATCCCCAATCTTAGACGTTTGAGTCTTCTTGAAATATGCAGGGATGAACCACGGAGGCATCCCCAAGCTTAGACTTTTCACTATTCTTGATCATATTGTATCATCCTCCTCTCTTGACCCTTAAAAACTTCCTCCACACCAAACTCAAAACAAACTAATTAGAGGGTTAGTGCATAATCAAAAATTCACATATTCAGAGGTGACACAATCATTCTTAACACTTCTGGACATTGCCCAAAGCTACTGAAAGTTAATGGAACAAAGAAATCCATCCAACATAGCAAAACAGGCAATGCGAAATAAAAGGCAGAATCTGTCAAAACAGAACAGTCCGTAAAGACGAATTTTTTGGGGCACTTAACTTGCTCAGATGAAAATGCTCAAATTGAATGAAAGTTACGTACATATCTGAGGATCACGCACGTAAATTGGCAGATTTTTCTGAGTTACCTACAGAGAATACTACTCAAATTCGTGACAGCAAGAAATCTGTTTCTGCGTAGTAATCCAAATCTAGTATCAACCTTACTATCAAAGACTTTACTTGGCACAATGATGTCTACGCACACTCCTTTTCCTGTAGACAGTGTTGGGCCTCCAAGAGCAGAGGTTTGTAGAATAGCAGCAAGTTTCCCTTAAGTGGATCACCCAAGGTTTATCGAACTCAGGGAGGAAGAGGTCAAAGATATCCCTCTCATGCAACCCTGCAACCACAAAGCAAGAAGTCTCTTGTGTCTCCAACACACCTAATACACTTGTCGGATGTATAGGTGCACTAGTTCGGCGAAGAGATAGTGAAATACAGGTGGTATGAATGTATATGAGCAGTAGTAACGGCACCGTGAAAATAGCTTGCTGCTACAACTGGCGTGTGGTTGATGGTGGTAATATTGCAGGAAGTACATATGCAGTAGAACAGTAAATAAGCAGTGATTTCAGTATTTGGAAACAAGGCCTAGGGATCATACTTTCACTAGTGGACACTCTCAACATTGCAATCATAAAGGAATATAAATAAGCACCTCACTATGCTATTCCAAATTACTCTCTGGCAAGATAACGAACTCTAATTCATCATGTAGGCAAACCTTAAAGATGTATTCCCAAGTACTAATGAACACCCCACGCTGTCACTTTGAGCATTCATAGGAGGTACTAACACACCACAATTTCATAGAGACATCCAACTCAAATCATAACTCGGTGAATAAGTATTCTGTGAAATATAGCCTAAGAGACCCACACGGTGCACACACTATCACCTTTACACACGTGGGACAAGGAGTCTCCGGAGATCACATAAGTAAAATCCACTTGAATAGCATAACGACATCTAGATTACAAACATCATCATATGAATCTCAATCATGTAAGGCAGCTCATGAGATTATTGTATTGAAGTACATAGGAGAGAGATTAACCACATAGCTACCGGTACAGCCCTTAGCCTCGATGGAGAACTACTCCCTCCTCATGGGAGACAAGCAGCGGCGATGAAGATGGCGGTGGTGTCGATGGAGGAGCCTTCCGGGGCACTTCCCCGTCCCGGCGGCTTGCCGGAACAGAGACTCCTGTCCCCCGCATCTTGGCTTCGCGATGGCGGCGGCTCTGGAAGGTTTCTCGTACCGTGGCTTTTCCGTATCGAAGATTTAGGTCAGGGACCTTTATATAGGCGAAGAGGCGGAGTCGGAAGGGCGACGAGGCGGTGACACACTAGGGGGCGCGGCAAAGGCCTGGGCCGCGCCACCCTGGCGTCTGGTGGCCCTATGGCCCCCCTCTGGTCTCTCTCGGGTGTTCTGGAAGCTTCGTCCAATTATAAGATGCTGGGCGTTGATTTCGTCCAATTCCGAGAATATTTCCTTACTAGGATTTCTGAAACCAAAAACAGCAGAAAACGAGAACCGGCACTTCGGCATCTCGTCAATAGGTTAGTTCCGGAAAACGCATAAAATCATCATAAAGCGTGAACAAAACATGTAGGTATTGTCATAAAACAAGCATGGAACATCAGAAATTATAGATACGTTGGAGACGTATCAGCATCCCCAAGCTTAGTTCCTACTCGTCCTCGAGTAGGTAAACGATAAAAGATAATTTCTGAAGTGACATGCTACCAACATGATCTTAATCATACTATTGTAAAGCATATGAGATGAAGGCATCGATTCAAAGCAATGGTAAAGACGATGGTTGAACAACTGAATCATATAGCAAAGACTTTTCATGAATAGTACTTTCAAGACAAGCATCAATAAGTCTTGCATAAGAGTTAACTTATAAAGCAATAAATTCATAGTAGAAGCATTGAAGCAACACAAAGGAAGATTAAGTTTCAGCGGTTGCTTTCAACTTGTAACATGTATATCTCATGGATAGTTGTCAATGCAAAGCAATATAACAAGTGCAATAAGCAAGCATGTAAGAATCAATGCACAGTTAACACAAGTGTTTGCTTCTAAGACAGAGAGAAATGGGTAAACTGACTCAACATAAAAGTAGAAGAATGGCCCTTCGCAGAGGGAAGCATTGATTGGTATATTTGTGCTAGAGCTTTGGTTTTCAAAGCAAGAAACAATTTTGTCAACGGTAGTAATAAAGCATATGTATCATGTAAATTATATCCTACAAGTTGCAAGTCTCATGCATAGTATACTAATAGTGCCCGCACCTTGTCCTAATTAGCTCTGATTACCTGGATTATCATCGCAATACATATGTATTAACCAAGTGTCACAAAGGGGTACCTCTATGCCGCCTGTACAAATGTCTAAGGAGAAAGCTCGCATTGGATTTCTCGCTTTTGATTATTCTCAACTTAGACATCCATACCGGGACAACATAGACAACAGATAATCGACTCCTCTTTAATGCATAAGCATTTAGCAACAATTAATTTTCTCATATGAGATTGAGGATATTTGTCCAAAACTGAAACTTCCACCATGGATCATGGCTTTAGTTAGCGGCCCAATGTTCTTCTCTAACATTATGCATGCTCTAACCATTAAATAAGTGGTAAATCGCCCTTACTTCGTACAAGACGGACATGCATAGCAACTCACATGATATTCAACAAAGAGTAGTTGATGGCGTCCCCAGAAACATGGTTATCGCACAACAAGCAACTTAATAAGAGATAAAGTGCATAAGTACATATTCAATACCACAATAGTTTTTAAGCTATTTGTCCCATGAGCTATATATTGCAAAGGTAGAGGATAGAAATTTTAAAGGTAGCACTCAAGCAATTTACTTTGGAATGGCGGAGAAATACCATGTAGTAGGTAGGTATGGTGGACACAAATGGCATAGTGGTTGGCTCAAGGATTTTGGATGCATGAGAAGTATTCCCTCTCGATACAAGGTTTAGGCTAGCAAGGTTGTTTAGAGCAAACACAAGTATGAACCGGTACAGACAAAACTCACATAAAAGACATATTGCAAGCATTATAAGACTCTACATCGTCTTCCTTGTCGTTCAAACACCTTTACCAGAAAGTATCTAGACCTTAGAGAAACCAATCATGCAAACCAAATTTCAGCAAGCTCTATGTATTTCTTCACTAATAGGTGCAATGTATATGATGCAAGAGCTTAATCATGAGCACAACAATTGCCAAGTATCACATTATTCAAGACATTTTACCAATTACTACATGTAGCATTTCCCGTTTCCAACCATATAACAATTAACGAAGCAGTTTCAACCTTCGCCATGAACATTAAAAGCTAAGAACACATGTGTTCATACGAACCAGCGGAGCGTGTCTCTCTCCCACACAAGCATGAATTTATTCAAACAAAAACAAAAATAGAAACACACAGACGCTCCAAGTAAAGTACATATGATGTGACCGAATAAAAATATAGTTTCAAGAGAAGGAACCTGATAATTTGTCGATGAAGAAGGGGATGCCTTGGGCATCCCCAAGCTTAGATGCTTGAGTCTTCTTGAAATATGCAGGGATGAACCACCGGGGCATCCCCAAGCTTAGGCTTTTCACTCTTCTTGATCACATTGTATCATCCTCCTCTCTTGACCCTTGAAAACTTCCTCCACACCAAACTCAAAACAACTCATTAGAGGGTTAGTGCATAATCAAAAACTCACATGTTCAGAGGTGACACAATCATTCTTAACACTTCTGGATATTGCACAAAGCTTCTGAAAGTTAATGGAACAAAGAAATCCATTCAACATAGCAAAAGAGGCAATGCGAAATAAAAGGCAGAATCTGTCAAAACAGAACAGTCCGTAAAGACGAATTTCTAAGTGGCACCAGAATTGCTCAAATGAAAATTCTCAAATTGAATGAAAGTTGCGTACATATCTGAGGATCACTCACAAAAATTGGCAGATTTTTCTGAGTTACCTACAGAGAATTCTGCCAAAATTCGTGACAGCAAGAAATCTGTTTCTGCGCAGCAATCCAAATCTAGTATGAACCTTACTATCAACGACTTTACTTGGCACAACAATGCAACAAAATAAGATAAGGAGAGGTTGCTAAAGTAGTAACAACTTCCAAGACTCAAATATAAAACAAAGTTGCTGTAGCAAAATAAACACATGGGTTATCTCCCAAGAAGTGCTTTCTTTATAGCCATTAAGATGGGCTCAGCAGTTTTAATGATGCACTCACAAGAAATAGTATTTGAAGCAAAAGAGAGCATCAAGAGGCAAATTCAAAACAAATTTAAGCCTAACATGCTTCCTATGCAAAGGAATCTTGTAAATAAACAAGTTCATGAATAGCAAAGTGACAAGCATAGGAAGATAAAACAAGTGTGACTTCAAAAAATTTAGCATATAGAGAGGCATTTTAGTAACATGAAAATTCCTACACCCATATTTTCCTCTCTCATAATAACTTTCAGTAGTATCATGAGCAAACTCAACAATATAACTATCACATAAAGCATTCTTATCATGAGTCTCATGCACAAAATTATTACTCTCCACATAAGCATAATCATTCTTATTAATTGTAGTGGGAGCAAATTCAACAAAGTAGCTATCATTATTATTCTCATCATCAAATATAGGAGGCATATTGTAATCATAATCAAATTTATCCTCCATAACAGGCGGCAACAAAAGACTACTATCATTATAATCATCATAAATAGGAGGCAAAGTATCATCAAAGTAAATTTTCTCCTCAATGCTTGGGGGACTAAAAAGATCATGCTCATCAAAACCAGCTTCCCCAAGCTTAGAATTTTCCATATCATTAGCAACAATGGTGTTCAAAGTGTTCATACTAATATGTTCCATGGGTTTTTTAACGTTCGCATCAAACCATCCATGTCTTAACTCGGAAAATAGAATAAAAAGTTCCATGTTGCTTTCCATTATGCCAAACTAGTGATAAACAAGAAACAAAAAGATGCAATTGCAGGATCTAAAGGAAATAGCTTCGAGTACTTACGACGGCGGAAAATAGCTTAGTAGCCGAGATCCGAAGTGTGAGTACCTTTTACCTTTCCTCCCCGGCAACGGCGCCAGAAAAGTGCTTGATGTCTACGCACACTCCTTTTCATGTAGACAGTGTTGGGCCTCCAAGAGCAGAGGTTTGTAGAACAGCAGCAAGTTTTCCCTTAAGTGGATCACCCAAGGTTTATCGAACTCAAGGAGGAAGAGGTCAAAGATATCCCTCTCATGCAACCCCGCAACCACAAAGCAAGAAGTCTCTTGTGTCCCCAACACACCTAATACACTTGTCGGATGTATAGGTGCACTAGTTCGGCGAAGAGATAGTGAAATACAGGTGGTATGAATGTATATGATCGGTAGTAACGGCACCAGAAAATAGCTTGATGCTACAACTGGCGTGTGGTTGATGGTGGTAATATTGCAGGCAGTACGGATGCAGTAGAACAGTAAACAAGCAGAGATTTCAGTATTTGGAAACAAGGCCTAGGGATCATACTTTCACTAGTGGACACTCTCAACATTGCAATCATAAAGGAATATAAATAAGCACCTCACTATGCTATTCCAAATTACTCTCTGGCAAGATAACGAACTCTAATTTATCATGTAGGCAAACCTTAAAGATGTATTCCCAGTACTCCCTCCGTCCATATTAATTGACTCTAATGTGGATGTATCTAGACACATTTTAGTTCTAGATACATCCATATTGAAGTCAATTAATATGAATCGGAGGAGTACTAATGACACCCACGCTATCACTTTGAGCATTCATAGGAGGTGCTAACACACCAAAATTTCATAGAGACATCCAACTCAAATCATAACTCGGTGAATAAGTATTCTGTGAAATATAGCCTAAGAGACCCACACGGTGCACACACTGTCACCTTTACACACGTGGGACAAGGAGTCTCCGGAGATCACATAAGTAAAATCCACTTGAATAGCATAACGACATCTAGATTATAAACATCATCATATGAATCTCAATCATGTAAGGCAGCTCATGAGATTATTGTATTGAAGTACATAGGAGAGAGATTAACCACATAGCTACCGGTACAGCCCTTAGCCTCGATGGAGAACTACTCCCTCCTCATGGGAGACAGCAGCAGCGATGAAGATGGCGGTGGTGTCGATGGAGGAGCCTTCCGGGGGCACTTCCCCGTCCTGGCAGCGTGCCGGAACAGAGACTCCTGTCCCCCAGATCTTGGCTTCGCGATGGCGGCGGCTCTGGAAGGTTTCTCGTACTGTGGCTTTTCCTTATCGAAGATTTAGGCCAGGGACCTTTATATAGGCAAAGAGGCGGAGTCGGAAGGGCGACGAGGCGGTGATACACTAGGGGGCGCGACCAAGGCCTGGGCCGCGCCAACCTGGCGTCTGGTGGCCCTGTGGCCCCCCTCTGGTCTCTCTCGGGTGTTCTGGAAGCTTTGTCCAATTATAAGATGCTGGGCGTTGATTTCGTCCAATTCCGAGAATATTTCCTTACTAGGATTTCTGAAACCAAAAACAGCAGAAAACAGGAACTGGCACTTCGGCATCTCATCAATAGGTTAGTTCCGGAAAACGCATAAAATCATCATAAAGTGTGAACAAAACATGTAGGTATTGTCATAAAACAAGCATGGAACATTAGAAATTATAGATACGTTGGAGACGTATCACACAACAATGCAATAAAATAAAGATAAGAAGAGGTTGCTACAGTAGTAACAACTTCCAAGACTCAAATATAAAACAAAATTGCTGTAGTAAAATAAAAACATGGGTTATCTCCCAAGAAGTGCTTTCTTTATAGCCATTAAGATGGGCTCAAGCAATTTTAATGATGCACTCCCAAGAAGTAAGAGTTGAAGCAAAAGAGAGCATCAAAAAGCAAATTCAAAACACATTTAAGTCTAACCCACTTCCTATGCATATGAATCTTGTAAATAAACAAGTCATGTAGGCATAATGCAATAAGCATAGGAAAACTAGACAAGCGCAACTTCAAGATTTTCAGCAAAAAGAGAGGTGTTTTAGTATCATGAAAATTTCTACAACCATATTTTCCTCTCTCATAAAGATTTTCAGTAGCATCATGAACAAACTCAACAATATAACTATCACATGAAACATTCTTATCATGGGCTACATGCATAAAATTATTACTCTCCACATAAGCATAATCAATTTTATTAGTAATAGTGGGAGAAAATTCATCACCATAATCATCATATATAGGAGGCAAAGTATCATCAAAGTAAATTTTCTCCTCCATGCTTGGGGGACTAAAAATATCATGCTCATTGCTGCGCGTAGTTGACGTATGTCTTTCCGTTCAACACACGTCCGTTGGGAACCCCAAGAGGAAGGTGTGATGCGTACAGCAGTAAGTTTTCCCTCAGTAAGAAACCAAGGTTTATCGAACCAGTAGGAGTCAAGAAGCACGTCGAAGGTTGATGGCGGTGGAGTGTAGTGCGGCGCAACACCAGGGATTCCGGCGCCAACGTGGAACCTGCACAACACAACCAAATTACTTTGCCCCAACGTGACAGTGAGGTTGTCAATCTCACCGGCTTGTTGTAACAAAGGATTAGATGTATAGTGTGGATGATGATGTTTGCAGAGAACAGTAGAACGAGTATTGCAGTAGATTGTATTCGATGTAAAAGAATGGACCGGGGTCCACAGTTCACTAGTGGTGTCTCTCCCATAAGATAAATAGTATGTTGGGTGAACAAATTACAGTTGGGCAATTGACAAATAAAGAGGGCATGACCATGCACATACATGTTATGATGAGTATTGTGAAATTCAATTGGGCATTATGACAAAGTACATAGACCGCTATCCAGCATGCATCTATGCCTAAAAAGTCCACCTTCAGGTTATCATCCGAACCCCCTCCAGTATTAAGTTGCAAACAACGGACAATTGCATTAAGTATGGTGCGTAATGTAATCAAAAAATACATCCTTAGACATAGAATTGATGTTTTATCCCTAGTGGCAACAGCACATCCACAACCTTAGGGGTTGCTGTCACTCCCCCAGATTTAATGGAGACATGAACCCACTATCGAGCATAAATACTCCCACTTGGAGTTACAAGTATCAACTTGGCCAGAGCCTCTACTAATAACGGAGAGCATGCAAGATCATAAACAACATATAGATAACAGATTGATAATCAACATAGCATAGTATTCCATATTCATCGGATCCCAACAAACGCAACATGTAGCATTACAAATAGATGATCTTGATCATGTTAGGCAGCTCACAAGATCTAACAATGATAGCACAATTAGGAGAAGATGACCATCTAGCTACTGTTATGGACCCATAGTCCAGGGGTGAACTACTCACACATCACTCCGGAGGCGACCATGGCGGTGAAGAGTCCTCCGGGAGATGATTCCCCTCTCCGGCAGGGTGCCGGAGGCTATCTCCTGAATCCCCCGAGATGGGATTGGCGGCGTCTCTGGAAGGTTTTCCGTATCATGGCTCTCGGTACTGGGTATTCGCGACGAAGACTTTAAGTAGGCGGAAGGGCGGAGTCGGAGGGCTGACGGGGGCCCCACACGCTAGGGCCGCGCGGGCCCCTCCTGGGCCGCGCCGCCCTAGTGTGGCGGCGCCTCATCGCCCCACTTCGGTTCCCTTTCGGTGTTCTGGAAGCTTCGTGGAAAAATAGGCCCCTGGGCGTTGATTTCGTCCAATTCCGAGAATATTTCCTTACTAGGATTTCTGAAACCAAAAACAGCAGAAAACAGCAACTGCCTCTTTGGCATCTCGTTAATAGGTTAGTGCCGGAAAATGCATAAATATGACATAAAGTATGTATAAAACATGTGTGTATCATCATAAAAGTAGCATGGGACATAAGAAATTATCGATACATTGGAGACGTATCAGCATTCCCAAGCTTAGTTCCTACTCGTCCAGAGTAGGTAAACGATAACAAAGATAATTTCTGAAGTGACATGCCATCATAATCTTGATCAATACTACTGTAAGCACATGTAATGAATGCAGCGATTCGAAGCAATGTAAATGCAATGAGTAAACAATTGAATCATATAGCAAAGACTTTTCATGAATAGTACTTTCAAGACAAGCATCAATAAGTCTTGCATAAGAGTTAACTCATAAAGCAATAAATTCATATTAAAGGCATTGAATCAACACAAAGGAAGATTAAGTTTCAGCGGTTGCTTTCAACTTATAACATGTATATCTCATGGATATTGTCAGCATAAAGTAATATAATAAGTGCAATATGCAAGTATGTAGGAATCAATGCACAGTTAATACAAGTGTTTGCTTCTTGAGATAGAAGGAAATAGGTGAACTGACTCAACATAAAAGTAGAAGAAAGGCCCTTCGCAGAGGGAAGCATTGATTGCTATGTTTGTGCTATAGATTTTATTTTGAAAACAAGAAACAATTTTGTCAATGGTAGTAATAAAGCATATGTATCATGTAAATTATATCCTACAAGTTGCAAGCCTCATGCATAGTATACCAATAGTGCCCGCACCTTGTCCTAATTAGCTCGGATTACCGGATTATCATCGCAATACATATGTTTTAACCAAGTGTCACAAAGGGGTACCTCTATGCCGCCTGTACAAAGGTCTAAGGAGAAAGCTCGCATTGGATTTCTCGCTTTTGATTATTCTCAACTTAGACATCCATACCGAGACAACATAGACAACAGATAATGGACTCCTCTTTAATGCATGAGCATTTAGCAACAAATAATATTCTCATATGAGGTTGAGGATATTTGTCCAAAACTAAAACTTCCACCAAGAATCATGGCTTTAGTTAGCGGCCCAATGTTCTTCTCTAACAATATGCATACTCAAACCATTCAACTCATGGTAAATCGCCCTTACTTCAGACAAGACGAACATGCATAGCAACTCACATGATATTCAACAAAGTGTAGTTGATGGCGTCCCCAGGAACATGGTTATCGCTCAACAAGCAACTTATAAGAGATAAGATGCATAAGTACATATTCAATACCACAATAGTTTTTAGGCTATTTGTCCCATGAGCTATATATTGCAAAGATAAAGAATAGTAATTTTAAAGGTAGCACTCAAGCAATTTACTTTGGAATGGCGGAGAAATACCATGTAGTAGGTGGTATGGTGGACACAAGTGGCATAGTGTTTGGCTCAAGGATTTTGGATGCATGAGAAGTATTCCCTCTCGATACAAGGTTTAGGCTAGCAAGGTTGTTTAAAGCAAACACAAGTATGAACCAGTACAGCAAAACTCACATAAAAGACATATTATAAGCATTATAAGACTCTACACCGTCTTCCTTGTTGTTCGACCCTTACTAGAAGATATCTAGACCTTAGAGAGACCAATCATGCAAACCAAATTTTAGCAAGCTCTATGTATTTCTTCATTAATAGGTGCAAAGTATATGATGCAAGAGCTTAAACATGAGCACAACAATTGCCAAGTATCACATTATTCAAGATATTATACCAATTACCACATGTAGCATTTCCCGTTTCCAACCATATAACAATTTAACGAAGTAGTTCAACCTTCGCCATGAATATTATGAGTAAAGCCTAAGGACATATTTGTCCATATGCAACAGCGGAGCGTGTCTCTCTACCACACAATGAATGCTAGGATCCAACTTATTCAAACAAAACAAAAATAAAAACATACAGACGCTCCAAGTAAAGCACATAAGATGTGATGGAATAAAAATGTAGTTTCACTAGAGGAACCTGATAATGTTGTCGATGAAGAAGGGGATGCCTTGGGCATCCCCAAGCTTAGACGCTTGAGTCTTCTTGAAATATGCAGGGATGAACCACCGGGGCATCCCAAGCTTAGAGCTTTCACTCTCCTTGATCATATTGTATCATCATCCTCTCTTGATCCTTGAAAACTTCCTCCACACCAAACTCAAAACAACTCATTAGAGGGTTAGTGCATAATCAAAATTCACATGTTCAGAGGTGACATAATCATTCTTAACACTTCGGACATTGCACAAATCTACTGAAAGTTATGGAATAGAAAAATCCATCAAGCATAGCAAAACGAGGCAATGCGAAATAAAAGGCGAGAATCTGTCAAAACAGAACAGTCCGTAAAGACGAATTTTTAAGAGGCACCAGACTTACTCAGATGAAAATGCTCAAATTGAATGAAAGTTGCGTACATATCTGAGGATCACTCACGTAAATTGGCAGAATTTTCTGAGTTACCTACGAAAACTATTGCTCAAATTCGTGACAGCAAGAAATCTGTTTCTGCGCAGCAATCCAAATCTAGTATGAACCTTACTATCAAAGACTTTACTTGGCACAACAATGCCACAAAATTAAGATAAGGAGAGGTTGCTACAGTAGTAACAACTTCCAAGACTCAAATATAAAACAAAATACTGTAGTAAAATCATGGGTTGTCTCCCATAAGCGCTTTTCTTTAACGCCTTTCAGCTAGGCGCAGAAAGTGTGTATCAAGTGTTATCAAGAGATGATGCATCTACAGCGGGGTTTGGAGTTTTTTCAACCATACATTGTATTTTGTATATGTAAGTTTCAGAGGCTCCCTTTTCATTAGTCTTAGGCTTGCTATTCTCATCAAACAAATTTTTAGGGACAAGCCAAGCATAATTATCTTCTAGAGCTTCATGCATTCCTAGGAGCTTGCAAGGTATTGGTGCTTTAATCTCCCCACCATCATTAACATTATTAGTGTACCTTATTCTATCCATGTCCATCTTTTCAAGTGTTCTTTTAAAATCGGTGAACACACCAAGCCTCTTATGCTTAATGAAAACTTTTCTAGCTTCTTTAGCTATATCCTCAAATTCTCTAACAAGGACTTTTAAAACAAAATCTCTCTTTTCTCCCCTCTCCATATCAGAAAGTGTAAGAAACATGTGTTGTATCATGGGATTGAGACTAATAAATCTAGTTTCCATCATGCGTACCAAACAGAGACAGAGGCATTTTCATAGGTAGGGACAGTTTTTGCCAGGGGTATATCTTCAAGATCTTCATTCATGCTAACATGGGTGAAAAATACTTCTATATTATCTCTTCCAATTATAGACCCTTCTCCTACATATATATCTTTTAGAGTGAACTTAGGAGGAATCATGATGAAATAAGTAAAAGTAAATAAAGTAAATGCAAGTAACTAATTTTTTTGTGTTTTTAATATAGAGAACGCAAACAAGATAGTAAATAAAGTAAAACTTGCAACTAATTTTTTTGTGTTTTGTTTTAGTGCAACAAACAAGAAAGTAAATAAAAGTAAAGCAAGACAAAAACAAAGTAAAGAGATTGGAAGTGGATACTCCCCTTGCAGCGTGTCTTGATCTCCCCGGCAACGGGGCCAGAAAATCTACTTGCTGCGCGTAGTTGACGTATGTCTTTCCGTTCAACACGCGTCCGTTGGGAACCCCAAGAGGAAGGTGTGATGCGTACAACAGTAAGTTTTCCCTCAGTAAGAAACCAAGGTTTATCGAACCAGTATGAGTCAAGAAGCATGTCGAAGGTTGATGGCGGCGGAGTGTAGTGCGGCGCAACACCAGGGATTCCGGCGCCAACGTGGAACCTGCACAACACAACCAAATTACTTTGCCCCAACGTGACAGTGAGGTTGTCAATCTCACCGGCTTTCTGTAACAAAGGATTAGATGTATAGTGTGGATGATGATGTTTGCAGAGAACAGTAGAACGAGTATTGCAGTAGATTGTATTCGATGTAAAAGAATGGACCGGGGTCCACAGTTCACTAGTGGTGTCTCTCCCATAAGATAAATAGCATGTTGAGTGAACAAATTACAGTTAGGCAATTGACAAATAAAGAGGGCATGACCATGCACATACATGTTATGATGAGTATTGTGAAATTCAATTGGGCATTACGACAAAGTACATAGACCGCTATCCAGCATGCATCTATGCCTAAAATGTCCACCTTCAGGTTATCATCCGAACCCTCCAGTATTAAGTTGCAAACAACAGACAATTGCATTAAGTATGGTGCGTAATGTAATCAACAAATACATCCTTAGACATAGCATTGATGTTTTATCCCTAGTGGCAACAGCACATCCACAACCTTAGGGGTTGCTGTCACTCCCCCAGATTTTAATGGAGACACGAACCCACTATCGAGCATAAATACTCCCTCTTGGAGTTACAAGTATCAACTTGGCCAGAGCCTCTACTAATAACGGAGAGCATGCAAGATCATAAACAACACATAGATAATAGATTGATAATCAACATATCATAGTATTCCATATTCATCGGATCCCAACAAACGCAACATGTAGCATTACAAATAGATGATCTTGATCATGTTAGGCAGCTCACAAGATCTAACAATGATAGCACAATTAGGAGAAGACGACCATCTAGCTACTGCTATGGACCCACAGTCCAGGGGTGAACCACTCACACATCACTCCGGAGGCGACCATGGCGGTGAAGAGTCCTCCGGGAGATGATTGCCCTCTCCGGCAGGGTGCCGGAGGTGATCTCCTGAATCCCCCAAGATGGGATTGGCGGCGGCGGCGTCTCTGGAAGGTTTTCCGTATCGTGGCTCTCGGTACTGGGGTATTCGCGATGAAGACTTTAAGT